>NC_136808.1:28275080-28325080 GCF_951216825.1 Electrona antarctica
CACACACACACACACACACTCACTCTCAGATGGGGTGCAACTCAATCCAAGCACTAGATTTTGTCATTACCTGTGAAGTTGATCAATGGTATTTCATATATATTTTTTAAACGCATTTATTATATTTTGTCTTGACATGAGTACTTTATTTTAAATTCATCTCACTCAAGGTGGCAGCCAGAAAATGTAAACTTTGAAAACATCTAAATATCCTTTTTTCTGGCACAGGCCACACCCACTTCCAGTTCATATGCAAAAAAGACAATATGCAAATACAGAACATTTTGTTCTTAAAGACATAGATATGGTACAGTACAACCCCTCCAGCACGCACGCACGCACGCACGCACGCACGCAAGCACGCACGCACGCACGCACGCACGCACACACACACACACACACACACACACACACACACACACACACACACACACACACACACACACACACACACACACCAGAGTCACACGTTAGGTTTCTCAAACAAGTAACCTAAATATAATCTACCTAGATTTAATATAAGACTTTATATATTATATAAAATATATTATACTTGTAAATACTTGAGTCATTTTTACAATGCAATTATTTATGTGTAATGTGTACATGGACAAAATAAAAGGAACAGGAACATGCACTTTTGATTCTATATATGCTTTACTGAGTTTTTCAGTGTCTTTGAAAGTAGGTAAACTGCGAAAATAAGACAAAGCTGGTTTATGTTCTCATGATTTACTCATTTCTTGAAAAAGTATGTCATTCACACAATAAAGTATTGATATTATATAAATTAATTTGTGTTAGTTCTATGTTCTACAACTACGATATAAAATGATAAAATGTGTTTAATTAAGGATGTAACAATATTTCGGTATCGCAATAACAAAAATGTGATGTCACAATATTATGGTGGATGTTGTACGTTGCGGTAGTGTATTATTTTGTACAGTGGCTCCAAAGGGTGCACACAACGAGCCCTGAGAATCACAGTTTACTTTATTAGAGGCTTCTGGAATGGATGAGCCCGTCTCACCCCCTGTGCTCCCATGGACACAAGATCACACTGAACAGTAGAGAGTGCTGGCCCGGGCGGTTAGCTCAACAGTCTGGGCACCTAGGCTGCTGAGCCAGCCTGACGGTGTGCCGCGGGTTCGATTCCAGATCCCCACGGCCTTTGCCATCCCCCCATCTCTCTCCCCATTTCCTGTAAGTCTACTATCAATATATCAATAAAGGCAAATCTTAAATCTTAAAGGAAAAAATACGTAGAGAGTGCTGCAAGCAAGGCAGACCCTAGCCTCGGAGACCGGGCACATAGGTTGGGAAACCAGTAGGGAGCCGGGGTCCGTTTCCAGCACTAGTTTGATGATTGATCTGCCCCTAGCCTGAAAGTTTGGGTACTTTCAGGCTAGGTAGACCCTGATAGTTGACTCCGCCTGGGCCAGGGCAAAGAGATACTGAAGGAAGGACAAGCTGGAACTGCATGTAGCACGAGTAAACCCCGCGCAGCTGGGGTTTAACATGGAGCACTTGTTAGCACTTCCACATATTTGCCAACCAATTGTTTGGCAAATCGACAAAATGCAGAAGTAGAGCGTCCTTCAAACGCCACTGAGCAACTTCCATTGAAATGAACAGTGCAGGGGGTGGCCGGGTGGGGCTGTCTGGTCTCTAGATTATATAACTCTATGCGCCATCGGCGCCGACTATGTGGGTGCGTCGGTGGGCACCCATGAAGAAAATAGGAACACAAATTAGCACCCCTGAGCTTCACTCCCCCATGACCCCACATTTTGTCATGTATTTCACGTACTTCCTTCCTGGACTACATGCTGTCTCAGTAAGACAGCCCTCCCCCTCTCCACAAGGTGGGGTGAGTGCAGCAAAGCATTATGGTCATTGTAGTAATCCAGCAGTGATACCAGTGTCTCTGACATCACAGACACTTTGAAATACTAAAAGTCTAAAATATCTAAAAACACATATTATGCACATAGAAACCCCAGGAACGTGTTTCTTGTCTCCCAAACATCATTAAAATAACATCTGGTTGCAAAGGGGATGAACGTGGCCCTTTAAGACTATGGAGCAGAGCTAGCTATGGACCAGAGCTACTGGGGTTCTAGGACCTACACTCAGGCCCAATCCCAATCCGCTCCCTTGCTGACTCAATGAGCCCTCACTGACTTAGCTGCACGTTCATGTGAAGTCTGCGACGGCTTGAGGGATGTCCCATTTTAAATCCAGTGAGGGCTCAGCTCCGCCCCTTTATGTGCCCTTTGCCAAAGTCAGCATCGATGCTGACTTTAGCTGACTTTGGCAAATAAATTACCCACAGTTCATAGTGTTACCAGGGGAATGAGGGGGATCCTCCGAACGTCAATCATTTAAGTATGCAAATGATGCATCGCGGTTGGGATGTCAACAAACACAATAGTGTTCTCACTGCTCACTGTTCTCAAAGGGAGACGGAATGGAAGGATAGGCTATAACAATAATAATAATAATAATAAGGGAAACATGATGAGAAATGACTGATGAGCAAAGTAAAAGAATATGGAAATGCAATTTATAATGAATATTATATATTAATATTACAACCCCTATCACACAGGAAAGTGTATTTATGAAACTAATAATAAAACAATCATCTTAAATACTAAAATAGACGTGATAGACATGTATAAATAGGCGAAGCATGTAGGTAGGCACTGGCTGTGAATAAGGGCAGTTTTTATAAAGTGATGCAAAGTGTCATGAATGGCGGACTCATCTTCAAAGTGCTGTCCCATTTCTTTCACAACAATTTGGAGCCCTTGCAGCCTCTCACCCTCAAGCACTTACAGCTGACATCACTAAAGTCAATGAGGGTTCAGGGCTCAGGGCTTGAGGGAGGCAATTGGGATTGGGCCGTGACACATCCATCCCTGCACCAGGTGACAGCCTGTCCTGTGGCCTGCCTGATTGGAAGATGCCACAGTTGGCCCTCCAGTATCTTGTGAATCTCTGCCATCCATGGCCCCTCTGGCCCCCTGGTTGTAACTTGCTACACAGCAAACACAATGAAGTGAGGGGCACTAATATATTAAAGTCTAACTCATGTTGATTAGGTGATGTAATGGTGATGTAAAACAAACGGTGCCAACACAAACATTAAATGCCATTAACAATAAAGGGACAATATGACGTAATGAGGCACATTATGGCGTAAATGTTCCCTTCATTGTCAATGGCGTTTACAAAACAAACATTGAACTAAAGACAAACATTAAACCTGAAGGGGCTAGCGCCCCTCAAAAAAAGAAAAAAAGAAGGAAGTAAGGGTTTCCACATGGACAGATTGTGGGGTATATCTTTCAGCACATTTCTGAGGAGTGCTAGCCCCTCCTATATACACGTTTAATGTTTGTTTTTAGTTCAATGTTTGTTTTAAAAACGCCATTGACAATGAAGGGAAAATTATGTCATCTTGTCCCTAACACAAACATTAAATCCCTGTTTGTTTTGACACCGTTTGTTTTATATCATCATTACATCACCTAATCATAGCATGATAAGAGCGCCCCTCACTTCACCCGGGTGGGATTTTTATGAGACACAGACATTGGCTCAGTGTTATGATTGCAGTTGGAATGTTAGCCATACAACAAATAGAGACCATGTTGTATTAGAGTACAATGCAAGAGGGTTGCGAAAAGAACCAAGCCAAGATAAACAAACAAATAAATAAAAAGGAGCTTAGATTCTGGTGACTGCCTGTAACTGCTGACAACAGTACATTTGTGAGTTATTGTCCTTTCAAGCTATGTTAAAAGGGTGCAACAGTAATGGAAAAACACATTCATCGTTATACTGGCAGTGGCAAGAAGCTAAAATGCATATCTGAGAGATTACACAACAAACCAGAAGTGGTTACAAGAGACCCAAACCCACTCTGGTAGGAGAAAGTTCTGTGTTTATAGCATAATGGCATCCTGTTTAGATCTTTCAACAACACAATTATTCTCATATGTGGGCAAGAGGTGAAAACCAAGAATAGCTAAATGAAAATACAATGTAGTTGCTGGTAAAAAGAAAAGAAAAAGGTATGGCTATTAACCTTTTGCTAAGATGCTTGTGTTACTCCCAGTATCATTAAGGCAGCTGGCTTGTAAGTTAGGCGTTTTTGTTAGGAGCCTGAAGCTCTGTAGACTGCTCACTGAAACCTGTAATTAACTTTAGCTTGAAGAGTAAAGAAAAGTTGATTACAAAGTCACAGAGGCTGTGAGGAAAATGAGGCAGTAACATATTGCCGTCATTCAGAGGTCTTTAAAGTTTCCAACATTTGACATAATGTTTGGAGCGATAATCCTAGCCTTTATGCCATTTTAAAACTCAAAATGCATTTCATCATAGCATGTTGAAATTATAGGTTTTGAAACTGATGATTTCAATAACAACATTAGAGACTCTTCTAGTCCTACCAGGAAACCCTGTTTAAGCAATGATATTTTGGGTCGAACCCAATGTTTGCATATAACAAAACAGCAGTGTAACTGAAACCATTTACACAAGCCCTGGGCATTCCCATACACCCCTCAAAAATTCCAACATATATTTCAGTCAAGTCTCCTCTGTTTTTCCGGGCCAAGTGTGGGATTTGCGGTTGGGATACAATGGAGGGATTCAAAGGGGGGCTGCTGGTGGGGGTGGTCCAAAATCTACAGTGTTCCTCTCCCCCTCCCCCAGGTTTTCTCATCTGAAAACACCCCTGCCTGTTCTCCCGTCTTAATTATTTTTCCTTTGTCAGGATTCATGACAAAGCAGATGATGGAGCAGATGAAATAAATCCCTGGGCTGTGGTGTTCTGACCCTGCGGTGAACTGGGAATGAGGTGGTCTAATTCTGCTGCTGAACTCCACCCCTTCACCGTATAATTATTTCTATTCAGATCATGATGGTATAATTATATTTATGAATACAGCATGAATATTTAATTAGTGGAAGCCATTTCCTTTTTTCTACCGCAAACAAAACGGCTAAGCATCATTAGGTTCAGCTTATGTACTGTAATCGATACCCAGATTGACTGGCGACTCACTCTGACAAATGTGTTCCTCATTAAACAAGTGCAGAGGTTGGAGGAGGAGGGGGGAGTGGGGGGGGTAATTGTTATCATAATCAATGCTCATGGTAATGAAGAAATAATAGGGTATGGATACAACTGTATAATGTCCAAAATGGTTTAATAAGAAATCTGAAACCATACATGATATCCCAAACAAAAACAGACTGTCACAGTAATTCAAACTCCAAACATCATCTCCCATCATTCCAACATTGCCTCACCATCATTATGTAGATCAATACGATGACATCGACCCATCTCATGTGCAAAACCACAGACAAACTCAGACATTTCTCATTGCATGGTGACTAAAGAGCTGCCCGAAAGCCTTCCCTGTTCTTAGTACTATCTTGCCTCTGACTGGAACAGTTTATTATTATTGTTTTTATTATCACTGACTGCAAGTAAACACTATTATTTTGACCTTGTGTTCGGGGAGGGATGCCGGGCAGTACTCCTAAGTCCTACAGACCATTGTCTTAAAGCAATGATAATGATGATGATGGATCACAGCCTGGGTCATATGCATTGTATCCAAGGGGTATGTGACTTCACATTATGCTACAATTACTTTGTTCAAGGTTAATTAATTCCATTAGTTATGCTAATTTTAATTAGTGGAATCTGCCACAGTAAATGCTATTTCCCTTAGATGTTCCATAGTGCACACACATGCCATTAAAATCCATAGACATGGTATATTGTTTATTATTATTACTAGACCGGTTCCCGGCTGTAGCGCACCGAGTCGGTAACAATGGAAGTTGGAGATCCATGCCCCACCTGGCTATGCAATACCCGTTGTACCCGTGTCAGAGAACCTGTTCCACCCATCTGTCTGTGTCCCTTTTATGCCCATATATGGAGATTTCTGTCTCTTTATTCCTATATGGAGTTCTGTGTCAGGCATTCCCAAATATGAAGTGTTGTGATGTCAGAACAGGCCAGCTCCATATATGGAGATATAGGGGTGATCAGGCCCAGAGCCCGGGCAGAGGCCTTTTGTGGCGGTTCTGGGCAACCGTGGGTCCGACCGACTCGACACCGGTCACTGCACTCCCTGTGGGGGTGTGGAATGCATGTGTCGAATTTGAAGTCGGTGGGGCAAACGGTTCTCGAGTTACGTGGATTACTATCGTACATACGTACGTACACTCACAGAGACTAGCAGAGGGGGGTTATTATGTGCTTTTGTAATAATGTTAATTGCAACCGTAGGTCGCATTTACTATGAAACCTGCATTTCCCGTTCGTTCGTTCGTTGCGTCACCCATGCCACCATACTGTATATGGTCATATGTGACATCACGCCTCCATATATGGTCACGCCTCATGACATCACGCTTCCATATATGGTCACACCTTGTGACATCACGTGACATCATGGAGACCCTTAGATCTCCATATATGGTTGTCAGTCCAACCACTGTGGTTGCCGCAATCCGACCCAGACTTGCAAATGAACAAAGTTGGTACAACACATGGATCTCCATATGTGGAGCTGACTATCATCACCTGGGTCTCCTTATATGAAGATCGCGACACTGACCTCATCAAACCCTGCATACATGGAGAAGACTGGATCATCACCTACATCTGCATATATGGAGCCGGCCAGCAAATCTACATCTGACCTACCTCACTGACACCAGATTAATTAATAGTTTAACTTGTGCTTCTCAACTGTGCCGTATTAAGAAGCTCTGTTTTTTCACACTTGCAAATGAACCAAGTTGGTACAACACATGGATCTCCATATGTGGAGATGACTAACATCACCTGGCTCTCTATATATGAAGATCACAACACTGACCTCATCAAACCCTGGATAGCCATGGTTTGACATACTAGATCTGAATATATGGAGCCGGATATGGAGCCGGTCAGCAACTCTACATCTGACCTCTGACACCAGATTAATAGTTTAACTCCTGACTTCTGAATTCATTCCAAGCATTAGTTTTGCACGAAAAACACTCAATGTCATGAGGTCAGCACATTTGGGCACATTTGGGCAAGTGGCTATGGCCTAATTTATCCCAATGAGTGTTTTTCGTTCATAACACATTTTTGGAATGGATTCAGAATCATGAAAAAACCCTAGTTTGACACATTACATGCTTCTTAAAGCAGAATTAAAATTAGATTTAGTTTTTTTGCCTTTGGGGTTTAATGGTACTCCAACTTTCAAACCCTGAATTTACCACGATCCACAATTTATATAAAACTCTATTTTTAATATGCTATTAGTATTTGGATGAACCTAAGGATCATAAAAAACCTTTAACGATTACTTTTGCAATTATTTTGGGTCATGCCCCTTTTCAGCTCAGATTGACTGGCCTAACTCCTACAGATTGTTTGGGGCACATGTTCAGCAGGGAACAGAAACAGGAAGCATAACATGTTCCTCCACATACGTTACGCACCACCAGTGAAACGCCTCAGTGTCGGGTGAAAAAGAAGCAGCTGTGTATGTATATGGGAGGACACATCACACATGTGGTTGTCGACACTCTGCCTAAGAACAAACAGTATAGGGTCAGCAGTGACAGGGACCACACAGGGGAATTGGCATAATGACTAAATTAGGAGGGGAAAAAAATAATAAAATAAACACACACACACACACACACACACACACACACACACACACACACACATACACACATATATATATATATATATATATATATATATATATATATATATATATATATATACTGACAGCTATATCTTGCACCACCCCTTATCCCTAAACTTATTTGCCATTTTTTACTATTTTGAAAAAACATTTTAAAATAGTTAAAATAGCCGATCTACAAGCTCACAACATGTGGATGTAGATCGGCTAGTTGAACATTTGAAAATGTTTTTCAAAATAGTAAAAAATGTCAAATACGTTTAGGGATAAGGGGTAAGGGGTGCGTACGATAGGGCCCTTGGCCTACATGTTACACAACTACCACTTTGCCACTTGGTGAGTCAGTCATCTTGACAAAAAAATGACATGTCACTTAAATTATTATCTAGAGATGTTTTCTTCATTGCACCATTGCTACTCCATGACAAACACAAACTATTAGCATACATCTCACTGGTGTACACATTTCAGCTGTAGCCCTTTCAATGAATTACTGTGGCCCTGTTTATTTTTTTAGCCTGTCTTTGTTTTGTTTCTTTAAGCACCATGTCTGTCAGCCTTATAGTGTAATTATATGGAGACAGAGACGCAGGAGGGGGGGCAGGCATCGGAGACAGCCTTCTCTTTCAGCTGCTGTGAGCCACGACCAGTACTGCCTGGAGCCGTGAGCCTTTTGAATGGCAGCCAAGAGACTCCTCGACTCCCTTTTAACCCCTTAGATCACCCAAAGAGCTCTTTCTTCGACTTTACCTGATGGTTTCCTGAGAAAGTGTTTGATCTCATCAGAGACTTTATTTCAGGCATTCTGACACTAAATCTAAGCACAATGGTGTAGCACTATAGCAACCAAATGTTTTGTATTTGGCATCATAAAAAAATAGTGGTTGCAGCAATATTACTCAAGAGAGTAATATGTTACTTATTACATATTACTCCTTCAAAAAGTAATAATATTATATTACTTATAACTTGAAATCAAGAGTAATATATTATATATATTACATTGCATTACATATTACATTTGCCCCCCGCCACCCACAAAACAGGGATGTACAACAACACAATCTGTTTAGTCAGCTTATTTTAGAGCTGAATCCAATTGTTTTGAATAATAAGAAGAAGAGTCACCAATCAGCCAAAATGGCTGTAAAATTAAGCACCAATCTCTCTTGACCTTTTAAACTAAATGTTTTGAAAAGGTAAACCAACAAAACCTGAGTAATATGTATTATGTGCTATTTCTTTTAGAAAGTAATATGGTATAATATTACTGTTTTGACAGAGTAATACCGTACACTACTCGTTACTGGGTAAAGTAATAATATTACAGTAATATATTACTGTAACTCGTTACTGCCCAGCACTGGTTGGTTATTCAATCAAGGGTTGGATTGGGGGTAAGTCCCTGCGACATACTAGCGTCATGTCCAGGGGGTGTACACGGTAACTCTGTCATTTCTCAACCGCTTCGGACGGGGGCGGCTCGCCGGAACCGGCCCGGCACCCTGGGCGCGTTACTGGGGGTATGGATGTTCCGGGGATCCTCCGGGGACCCCCACACGCTAACTCTGTCATTTCTCGACCGTTTCAGACGCGAGGCGGAACCGGGCCGGCACCCTGGGCTCGTTCCAGGTGTGATTTTTTACATAGTTGTAACTATTATCTTGAACCACAACCACAATTGTTTTTCTCACAAAATGTTAATTATCGAGCTTATTCATTATTTATTAATGTTTGTTGTTCATGACTATTGATGATGTTACCTGATGCCCTGTTGGCTATGTATGTATACTTTAAATGAGCGACAATAACATGACAAAGATACATGAAATGGTCCACAACAAGTTATTGCTTGTAGAACTTTGTTATAGACTAATTATAGAATTTTAAACATCAATGTTTAATATAGGAATGGGATTAATATAATATTACACAGCATGTATGGACCATGGATATTTCCTTTACTCTAACCTTGCCTGCAGTAAGGTTTAAAACCCCCAATGACTATGGTTAAATTCCTAGATGCCAACATTACAAGCCACTACTAGTAAGCATTGAAAGCTTCAATGTCACAGCACTGAGACAATAGATGTAAAAGACACAGGGGATGCTTGATGACTTTGAAATAAAGCCTAATGCGGCACGTTACAAATCCATAACAAAGAACAATGCTGCCCAAATGCCACAAATTCAAACATCAGTCCAACTCCTCTTTCTGCTTTCAATTTGTCATTGTTCACAGATAAAAGGCTTCCTTTACAAAATTCCCTTTGCCCAAAATGCCACTGGGAAAATAAAATAAAGACAAGCACTCACACACAACACCATGTACAAGTGACTTTTTTTTTCTCCTTCTTTTTTAAGCGTTCTTAATGCTTTCCATACTGTAGGGCTCGGATGCAGGATATGCTGTCACCCCACTCTGCTTTCCAAACTTCCAGAATGAGGTTTTGGCTCTGGGAGATGCCAGTGCGGTAGATTCCACCACGGTACCGACCCTGCTCAAATTTCCTCTCGCTGGAAGAACGAACGGGTCTCCGCCCAGCTCTCTTGATTCTCCAGCCCCAGATGGAAAAAAAACTCAATTTCCCCCTTTTCTGCCCACTTGAGTCATCTTGTAGACTTACAGGGTAGCCTATGTGTTTGTTTGTGCCTACATCCTCGAGGAGGTCAGCTTACTATCATGTTTGTGTGTTTGTATGCTGGTGTAGAACGCATGAATCTCTGTGTTGTGTATTTGTATGTAATATTTTACTTATGTATACAGGACCACCTCTAAAATGAGATGCTGCATCTCAAGGGGCTATATCCTATCAATACATTCTGACCAAAATTCTGCGTACCTAACTCTGCGTACCTAATAAACGACTCCATGATGTTGCTTATGGGACACAATATTATCCTATCCCATCTGGTCCTGAAGAGTAGTAACAGATAGGCCTATATATATAATCTCATAGTGCACAGGGCCTCCAAAAAGCACCTAAAACACTCTCCGATTACATGTTTCTCATCAGAAGTTATCTACAGCATCAATATGAGAATCGTGCCGTTGCCTGTCCATCAAAACATGGGGAGTTCCCTAATGAATGTTCCAGAAATGTCAGGACTGAGGACATTTTTGCCATTTGTTCTGTGAATGTATCTGCTGTCAAGATTTGTCAAAATACAACTGGAAAATCTTGTCCGTCTTTTAGATCACATGCATTTTGGAGCTATTTTGGAGTCATCTGTAAACAAGCATGCCTAAAATACTGAGTAATGGTGGTGACTGGTGAATCCTGGGAGTGAACCTGGACAGTCAGCTGTCCATCAAGGCACATATTGCAGTACTCGCTCTTGTAGGGTTGTAGCCTACTGTAGGCGTACTACAGCAACAAGAGCATCAGCATCAGACCCTCCCTTACAAAGGAGTGTGCACATCACATCAGCTCCTGTTCTATCCCTCCTTACTGGTCTGCATGCATGCATTCTCAGTCCTCTACAGCTGATGATCCAAAATGCTGCAGCACACCTGTTCCTTCCCAAAGTTCTGTCTTGTCTCACACATACTATAGTTCACTCCACTGGCTGCCAGTTTGCTACTTTCATCTGATTCAAAACACCACTGACTGGCTAAGAAGGGGGGGGGGGGGGGCAATGGGGTCTCCAAAATCAGTGTCCAGAGCATGAATCCAGTGAGTACTTTTAAAGATACGTTGTTACTTGTTTGGGGACAAAGTGCTTGATGGATCGTCCAACCAACCGTCAGTATATGCTAGTATCGTTCAAGCTTAGCACAATACTATAGTCCGTTTTTTTTAGCTCTGGGTTGGGCTTGTCAGTACTCCTACTGTTGAATGGTGTGTGAACACTAGTTAATACAGATACGAATCAGTGTAAAGAATGAGCCTCTGGCTAAGAGCAGATGAACTTGACAGCATTACAAGTGGTGACACTTAGCTCTGTTCTAGACACAAGACTACTGTAGCCATTCACATAAAACCTGCAGGGGAAAAGATAATTTAACCCCAACTGCCCTGAAAGATCGCTTGACCCTGAAATTAGGCATAAAGCACCGTAACTCCTGAATAACAGAAACTACAAAAGAGTAAGGTAAAAAATGAAAAGATTACATACAAAGCAACCGTCAGCAACTCTAGGCTACTTCTAATATTGAATACATGACCAAGCCTGCAAGTACAGCACACTGTTGGCTGAAAAGTGCTTATGTTGCTACTAATGAATCATTAAAGACATAAAAGTAATGGGTCTGAACTCTGAAGTCTTTCAGTCTGCATAATACAGGCTAATCATTAGATGGCTCAGAAATGTTGGTGACTTTAACCGATTAAGCTCTATTTTGTATTCAGGCAATATATACAGTGACGCGTTGTCAATCTTGCAGATATGCTATTTCAACTATTTTTGACCATTTACCTTATTTTTTTTGCCATTTTGGGCCATTTCCGCCTATAATGATGCATGCCCATAATAGGGAATAGGGACACCAGGTTGAAATGGTTAAACTTGACTCTTTCATCTCTTTCCTTTCTTCCTTCCTTATTCTCACACATCTTTCCCATAATCAAAGCCTTTTACTGAACAGTGGCAGTTAGCTAGAGCCCACAAAGCGTTATTGTCCGGCTTCCTTTTGAACCAGCCAGATACAGTGATTTTTCATCTCTCACCCTTTTGTCGAAAGCAAGGTGTTAAAAGCAGAAATAAAAGAGAGAGGCCACAGGACTGTCTCCACAGGACAAAAGCAAGGTTTTGTGGGCCGCTGGTCTAAAGACGACATGTTTGAAATTGAAGAACTTAATTTCGGCTTCATCATGGAGACTAGAAAAGACAAAACTGCCTCGTTTTCCAGTTGGAGTAACCAGATAGCCTTTCAAAAAGACAGTTGAGTTGAGGTGTCATATAGAATAAGAGATGCAGGCGACTATGCACCTGACAAAGTACCCATTCTTATTTTCCAGTCTCCCTGTGTTAAGTGGATTAATAGGAATTCTCTGGTCTTTTTTCATTAAACTGCCTATCACACTGGAGGTGGAGGTAAGAAAGGTATGTTGGCCCATCACTGTGCTTGTGTTGTACTACAGCAACTCCCCTCAGGCAACGACTATGGATGTTCTTGAACAAGCTTATTGCAATAGTTGTCACCACATGCCCTCCAGTGCTTACATTGGCCTGCACTCAAAGGTAGTATGCAAACTAAACATACTTATCATATTATACATTATCTTATACATATCACCGAATCTGTCTCCTCCCCTCCTTTTCTTTCTTTTTTATGCTTACGTTTTTACGTGTGCATATATAACAGATGGACTATTGGTATAACATTCAGGGAATCATTTTGCATGGTGTGGTGCTGTGCACTCCCGGCACATCAAGAGGAGATTCTCTACTGATATACTGATTATGGTTTGATTATTTATGCTAGTTATCTTTTTCATGTGTATTGGAAGATTTTTAGGCAGAAACTTTCAGATTCACACATGAATGATTTATACTTAATAGTTGAAGACCAGTGCCTTACACCAAAAATAGAAGATCTACAAGCTTACAACGACTATTTTTGGAACGAGACACAAACTCAGTTTTCTTTTGCCGTTTTCTAAGCAAAATGACATTTGCGCCGTCTGTTGTACAAAGTCTATTTACCTCCACAGCTTCTTCGTGTCCTGAATCTCCTGATGTCTGCACCTCCATGACTGACAGCCAACCAGGCCTGGCGGAGATCTGCTCTCAGGGGGGCACACTTTTAAAGTTTGTAATTTAATGTATTTGGGCAGAGGAATCAGAGGGTAAATAATATGTAGACCATTAAATGAAAGCATTTTGTAAGCTATTTGAATGTATTATTTGTTGTATGTCACTGGTTAAACCGCACAGCATGGCACATGTGTGGAATGTATTGACTATATGATGTAACTTTTGCTTCCTTTCTCTTCTGTTTAAGGTTAGCAGAATTATTTGTAATTGGGATAGACATATTGTAACTGGATATAGTAAGTTTACAGGTTGTAGTCCTAAAACCCAGAACTGAGTTTATGGTAATTTGGGTTATTTATTAAGGCTGAAATATAAGGTCTGTGGTTAACATAGTCTACTCTACTGGAAGTCCCATGTTAGACCCAGAAATGTTGTTTAATATAAACTTTTATGATTCAAATGTCATCTATAGGCTTAGCAGAAGAGATTAAGCTTGGTTGCTAAAAGTTGCACATTGAGCAATTTGAGTTATTAGCATAATATGTGACCATTCCATTAACATCCTATATAAGGCAAAGAATTCAAATTTCTTTAAGTAGCATGTGACATAACTATAAAACTAGGGGGTTTTCATGATTCTGAATCCATTCCAAGCATTAGTTTTGCACAAAAAACACTCCTTGGGAGGAAAACAGCCATAGACGTCATCACAAATGTGATGAGGTCAGCACATTTGCCCAAGGAGTGTTTTTTGTGCTAAACTAATGCTTGGAATGGATTCAGAATCATGAAAACCCCCTAGATATGTTGAATGAATGGTTTATTTCAATGTTATGCCATTGGAACATTACAAGAAGAATCATGTATTAAACTCATTTGACATGATCGAAAAGGTATAGGCGGAAGCTGGTAGCTTATTAATGCCTAACCTTATTACATTATAACTAAGAGAAAATTGGAAAGAAAAAAAACAACAACAAAAAAACAACAACACAGGAAACGAAAAAAAATGTCACATGCTACTTAAAGAATGATGACATTCTTAATTTGCCTTGGGCCTATAAAGGATGTTAATGGTATGGTCACATTTTATGCTAATAACTCAAATTGTTCAACGTGCAACTTTTAGTCTGCCTACTGGCAGTCACCATTTCTGGGTTCATGGAATTTCCAATAGACTAATTAAGCCAAAGAGAGTTCGACAGAATAATATCCCAGCCATGAATTTGGAAGCCATTATTTGCTTTTTAAACTTGGCTTTTAAGCTAAAAAAAATCATTAAAGGTGTGTAGAATATGTTGTTGAACAAAATATTTGAATATCACATGCCTTTGTTTGCACAATGCAAAATAGAAAAAACCACCAGACAAAAGGTTCATGTGTATTTAATTTTGTCATATTGTTCTATGTAATGGATTGTTAGTCTTTTCTACTAAAATAGTCACTGTGTTCCTTGCCTGCCAAAGACAACACATACAGAGCTATAGCTCCACTGCGCTACAAGGGGGAATTACACTCCAGTGAGCGCTACAGTATTCTGTCATTCGAGGAAGCCTTAGGGGCTGCCTTCACGAGGACGTCGCGGGCTGTTCCCCGCCTAAGTTTTGTGAACGATATAAAACTTTACTGCGTCTACATTGCGGTTATGTTAATTATGTACGACGTCCACTCGAGACCGGTAAACTGCTCCGTTTTCAAGATAAAGATGCAGTACACATGGCTGGCCTGTAGATGGCCATCAAAAAAAAGAAAAAGCTTCTAAAAGTAGGCTATATGAAAGTGTTGGTATTTCACACAGGTGTTGCCAAATAACTAATTATCTTGATCAGATGCGCATATGACATATCTAGGTCATATCAATTTAATGAGCAGAGCAGTGCTGCTTCTCTCTCTGAGTCTGCACACACTGACTGACCAGCTAAAGTGTATGCCTACTAAACCATAATATATGACAAACCTTGGATTAATTCTTCTGAAAACAGCAGCAAGCACAAAGTAAGTGTGAGAGAGAGAGGGAGAGAGAGAGTGTGAGAGAGAGAGAGAGAGAGAGAGAGAGAGAGAGCGTGCGCGCCCCTTCTCTCGGTCAGATCATCATACACAGCTCACAACGAGGAGCGGCATGGTACATTGTGAATTTATGAGTTTGACTTTGGAGATTGAAATATATATATTCGCTGGTGCGCAACACCTCTGAATGTCAGATAATTGCTTGATTCCTTCCACCTGCTGGCAGCACAGTGCTAATCATTGCCTATTTTTTAACACGCAGCATCTCTCTCTCTCTCTCTCTCTTTGTGACTGTGAGACTGACACAGACGCGGTCAATAATATATAGCATAAATAATAGGCCAAATATAACACTTTCCCTCTATCTGTGATCAGCTCCTCACACACAACTCCTCTCTCGTGCATGCCTGCTCAATTGTTTGCGTGCGTGCGGGCTGCAGATCGGCTATTTTTGGAGAAGAGATTTATAGACATTATGTGCAAATATAAAATAGCTGTGATACTTATATGTAAGTGGTTATGGTGAAATAAACCATTAACACTGGTTAGTTTGGAGGGGGCGAGGGGACTATGACATCACCGTTTCAGCAAATTAGGCGGCATTCGCTGTACACACGGAGACGTGAAAGTCGCGTCTCCAAACTTTCCCACTCTGGAAGGTAGTTTCAAAATTAGCCGTTAAAGTCCCCCAAAACGCCGTCTCCGTGTGACAAAAAGGGCAGATCGGCTAATTACTTGCCCGAGAAACACCGAAATCGTCCTCATCTGGATGGCCCCTTAGCCAATACATCCTGTATTGTGAATGATGATGCAGGCTGGACAGAAAAGTATATTTGTTTGTGTGTTTAACTGTCTTGTTGCAGGTGAGATATCAAAGTGGGTTAGACACATGAAGTAGTTTATAACCAGGGGGTATGTTGATGGTAGAAAAGTTGGACATTTGTCTCCACAATGTTTGTTTTGGGGTTGTAATGTCCTGTTTAGCACTGTTATCAGTTTAGCCTAGCTATCAGCTGAGCTTAGCAGCTAAAGTGCCTGCAATATTATGACAATATTCAGAGAGACGCCGGTTCTGGTGTTATCAGTCAGCCATCTTTATTTCAGAACCCTCTGCCTCCCTGCAGGGGGCAGTCTTATCACAACATGCAATATTATGACAATATTCAGAGAGACACCGGTTCTGGTGTTATCAGTAAGCCTGAAGCCATCTTTATTTCAGAACCATCTGCCTCCCCGCAGGGGGCAGTCTTATCACAACATTTTGCCCACACTTTTTTGACTTGAGAGTCAACTTTCAAAATGACCAGCTCAATGAGATCTACCCACCAAAACAAATAATGATTCCATTGCTGAAACTAGTTTAACAATGTACGTACCTGAGGGGGCTTTGGAATAGCAGTGCTGGCATTACATAGAAGACACTTGGAATGGGAAATAGAGGGGGGAAAATGGAATTGATAGGTTTTTTTTCGTATATAATTTTGTAATGCTACTGACATTTGTGCGCAACATTCTTGAAAACAAAGTATTGCATTGCTGGTTTGAGCGGACCTTTTTAATCAAGTTACCAATTGTTGTTTTTCTTCATATATTTAAATTATATATTTTTTTAGGGTCATGTCATGTGGTCTACCTGCACAGCCTTTGTGATCTACCGGTAGATCACGATCTACCTTTTGGGCACCCCTGACTAAAGAAATGCAATAATCAGTGGTGGAAAAAGTACTCAAATGTTTATAGTATCAATACTGCAATATAGAAATACTCTGTTACAAGTAAAATACCAGAATTCAAAATGTACTTGAGTAAAAGTACCAAAAGTATTGGCATCAAAATGTACTTAAAGTACCAAAAGTATAAAGTACTCATTATACAGAATGTCCCATTTCAAGTTTTCAAATGTATATAAATGTTGATCTTATCTTATTTCTGTTTATGTCAAGTCACAGTAATAGCTGTCAGTCAACAAGGAAGCCAATACCTCCTTTATTGTGAATGCTGCAAGCTGGACAGTCAGAAACGTATCTTACCGGTAATACATTGTGTGTTTAACTGTCTTGCTGCGGTTCCATGATGTCCAGTAAAATTCAAATCACACTGATATGGACTCATTCCTTCATTGAAGTGTGTAACGTGCACAGTTTCACATCGAGTGGTCCAACGGTGCTGGAGATCAGCTGTACACGGACAGACACACAGACGGACAGACGGACGGAGAGGGTTGATGAAAACATATATAGTCTCCGCCGGCCTGGTAGGCTGAGATTATTAACTTTTGGGTTGAAAGGGTCAAAGCTCAAAGGACAAGGTCACAATTAAGGTCAGGGTCAGCGATATCTGACGAATGAAGGTATACCTGGAAAAATGTGGTTTGATGCATTTGAGTCCTAAATTAAGTCAATTAGTTCCTTTGCTGTCTGTGATGTCATACTGTGCGATGACATTACCTCACAACAGATGGACATACTTTTGGGTCAAAAGGGTCAAAGGTTAAGGTTAAGTTAAGTTGTAACGGCAGCGCATGTCGGGAGCGTCGGTGTTGTCGAACTAATGCCTGTCAGACTGTTAGTATGTCTAACAAACGTGCACCCCCTCAAAGCCGTGTGTGGAATTTGATGTTGGTTGAGAGAACGGTTCTCGAGTTACGTGGATTACAGACGTACACACACACACACACACACACACACACACACACACACACACACACACACACACACACACACACACACACACACACACACACACACACACACACACCCACATTAAGCATTACACTTGTTGTTTACAATAATCTACAATAATCCCTATCCCTACAATAATCTCTATCAATTTTTTGGACAGTATGTTGATATGTTGACAGTATGTTGATATTAATTTTGTATTCATCCTTAGAGCCCCAAATCACACCTTAGAAAGCACGAGTGTCTATTTCAAACACATGTTTTTTCACACCCCTCCTTAATAAGTATTGGACAGTATTAAGATGTTGATATTGATTTTGTCCCAGCAGTCTGCTGTCACCTAGGCGGATGCGTGCACGCAAACCTCGCCCTACCCTTAGATCTCCATATATGGAGCAGCCCTTTTCTGACATTCCATATGTTGATTTGACCACATCAAACCCTGTACACTCAAGACACGCTCCATATATGGCCAGTACATAATTCATTCCATATGTTGATCTGACCCCCATGACAAAGCACCAGCTCTCGCCCAGCAGTCTGCTGTCACCTAGACGGATGCGTGCACGCGACCTAGGTCGCTTCTCGCCCTCAAGCGTCTTACTGGTAGTGATACTGTGAAAAGAAAGACAGATTTATTGTACTCAGTCAGACACTTGATCTGGCTGTCAGTTATGATTGATACTTCAGAATTATACAAGGCAATTTATGAGAAGTTAAATGGAAAACAAAATCTTGTAAATGAATTGGATTAGGATCATTTTAATTACTAGGGACAGTTATAATGCCTGTGAACAAGCATATATTATAAAGTCTTTTTTCTTCTTCTCCTTCTTTCTTTCTTTATAAGGCCAAAACTAAATGTGCTGTGGGAAAGAATTAGGCCTACTCTTTCATTTGAAGACATTCTAACTTTCTGCAGTCGCCTGCCTACTGGCGCAATGAATTATGGATGACTCTGGGGAAAGACCATTCAGCCTGGTCATGGCTCAATGAATGGTTTCCAGTTAGGCTCATGATCGAGAATGATACTTAGATCTTGAAAAAGAAATTCACAAACCACACTAGCTGCTTTTCCTCTTTCTTTCTAAATAAAGGGATTCATCTCTCCAATATATAATCATTTCAGCAGGTTTCATGGGACAGTTTGGGAGAAATAAAAATGACATTCTTAATTATGAAGGCTCAATCCTATAGTGCCAACATGTGCCATCATTTGCTGTTGCTTTCACAGGACACAAGCTATCATGTAATTTCTTAGCTAGTTTTGTCTTCTCTATTTCTATTGATTGTTTGATTGATACGGTATACTTTCATTCT
The DNA here is from genome assembly GCF_951216825.1 of Electrona antarctica. Lineage (NCBI taxonomy): Eukaryota > Metazoa > Chordata > Actinopteri > Myctophiformes > Myctophidae > Electrona > Electrona antarctica. The sequence goes on from NC_136808.1 coordinate 28,294,540, forward strand.
GTGTAATGATGTTTTGTTCATTTGAAGAAAAAGACAATCCAGATTTTCCCAACACATCCCTGATGATTATTTTCAAGTTCCACGTGCAGTTGTTTTAAAATGTCCAGATTACTAGACTGTAAACGCTATTTTCTTATGGTTCCCACTAGGTGTTTATAACCTCCTTACTGGAAAGGAGCCAGCTGGTGGTTCGGGCATCTGGTTAGGATGCCTCTCGGGCGTCTCCCTAGGGAGGTCCTCGAGGCACGTCCCACTGGGAGGAGACCCCGGGGTCAGTTGGAGGAAACACATCGACTCACTGGCCTTGGAACGTCTCGGGATCCCCCAGGAGTAAGTCACTAATGTTGCTCTGGAGAGGGAAGTCTGGAGCTCTCTGGTGGAGCTGTTGCCCCCGCGACCCGACTACGGATAAGCGGTTGAAGATGGATGGATGGATACTTGGTTATGAGAACTTATGACGCAATGTTCAAATTTTCAAAGTTGTGTTAGAGCTTGAAAACATTTATTTGAAGGCTTTTTGAATGAACACATCGATTTTCTCCTCCTCTGATCTCCAGCCCTTTCTGTATCTGAAGCATACAAATAGATTATATACTGTTTTCTTTAGCAATGACATCCAATGGCTGAATGTCCACAGTCATAAATATATTGAGAGACCTGTGACCTGAAATGTACAGCAAAATACCACAAAAAGGAATGACTGCAGCCTCGGTTTTCACATGCACTCTGTAAACATGGGGATAGATTGAAATTGTTTCGAAATAAATATGTCTTCAAGTCACGGAGGAATTAGCTACAAAATCATTCAGTTCAATAAAATAAGCCTGAGAGAGAGAAATGGCAGAGAAAGAAAGTAAATTAGTTAAGTGTACTGAGCATCCATCCACCCTTCCCTGATTTTCTCCAGCCCCTCCCGTTGTTCTTAGTGGCTCCAAAGCATAGCTATTGGCCAGCTAGCCAAACAGACAGTCAGACTGGCATCTAGACGGCCTGGCTCCACGGGATGGCTGGACATAGACACACAGCCAGACATTCTGTCACGGCCCTTCATTGCACCATTCCGCACAAGCTGCCCTGCTGCCCTGAAGAGGAGGCGGTATACTGCAGACAAGCACTTGTGTATGTGTCTGACTGTGTCATCACTCACTGTGACATATGTCACATGCACACACATTCATGGTGCCAAAATTGCGGAAGATGTGATAATTTGCTGTATTCCATGTATTCCAATTTATGAATACAGAAGTGGTGTGTATAAAGACTATTACATTGGCACAGCAAATACAGTGTTTCTTGAAGTGACATTGATGCATTTGCTGCCATCTAATGATACAAAGGCAGTAAGACATGTATACTGTATGTATGTATGTATGTATGTATGTATGTATGTATGTATGTATGTATGTATGTATGTATGTATGTATGTATGTATGTATGTATGTGTGTGTGTGTGTGTGTGTGTGTGTGTGTGTGTGTGTGTGTGTGTGTGTGCGTGAGTGCGTGCGTGCGTGCGTGCGTGCGTGCGTGCGTGCGTGCGTGTGCGTGTGCGCGTGCATGCATTCCCATACATGCACATGAAGCTCATGTGTCAGCAGATCTCTCTCTCTGTGCGTGCGTGCGTGCGTGCGTGCGTGCGTGCGTGCATGCGTGCGTGCGTGCGTGCGTGCGTGCGTGCGTGCGTGCGTGCGCGCGTGCGCACGCACTCGCATGCTCTATTTAGAATGTCAGCCCACTGAAAAACTAACACAACAAAAGGTGTAATGGTGTAAGACCACTGGCATATCTGGTAAACTGAGTCATGTATTAGTTTCATCCCCAGTAAGCATGGCCTGTCAGATAGAGCCAGAGTATGAGTGACAGCTCCATTTAATCTTCAGAGTATCAGGTTTCACTGGGAGTTCAGGATTGCCTGTGATCAAGTGGTCCCCACGGAGATCATCTGATCATTTTGTCATCCCATGGGAGCATGCAGAGAAGAGAGGAGATACATGGGCACATACATTACTCTCTCTCTCTCTCTCTCTCTCTCTCTCTCTCTCTCTCTCTCTCTCTCACACACACACACACACACACACACACACACACACACACACCACTCTCTGTCTCTCTCTCTCACACACACATACACACACACACACACACACACACACGCGCACACACACACACACACACACACACACACACACACACACACACACACACACACACACACAGTCACACACACACACACACACACACACACACACACACACACACACACACACATTAGAAGTATTGGTCCGAGGTTGGAAAATGCTGATAAATGAGGTAACGTTGCTTGGCTAAACAGAACTGCCTCAGGGAAGGTTTTTCTTTCTTTTCTTTTTCTTTTTTACCTATGCAGACCTCTGTTCAGTCACCACACTGTGCCTATAGCCTACCACACATTTACACACATTTGTATGCACACATGCCACATGCTAACATTAGCATGTTTATAGATGTTGAATGTGTTTGTTTACATTCCACTGCCCCTGGAATCATCCAGGGATGAAACCTATTCAAAGGAGATATAAATGATCGCCCTGCTGCGATGGAGCCTGCTTTTGAGCAGCTCACAGCAAAACAGATCAGGTGTTTTCTTCAAAGAAAACAAGATAGGGTTGATATCTAATCCTCTTCTAATTGTATTATGGGTGTCACCCATAATACAATTAGAAGAGCATTTGCTGTGTAGCCTATTTATTCATGTTCTGTCAAAACAGGGAAGCTGTTGAAAAATAACTAATCTGATTATCTCATTTTCGAATGTCTAATCATACAGGGAAATTCATTATCAAACAACATTAGGCAGATGTAAAAACATCCTTTTGTGGGGCGGCTGGGGCCTTCACAATGTAGCAGCTATCTTTAAAGGCATAATTATGGAACTTGATAATAATACAAGTGATATTAGTGTTGCTCTCACTCTATTGTACAAGTGCAGTAACATAATGGTAGCCCAGGGACATTATTTGCATATTGTCAAGGGGTGTGTGAATTGGGCTTCGGAAAATGAGAAATTATATCAGCCAGCCAGAGAAAGGCAATGGGCTGTGAACAATGCTGGATCGTCTATGCATATGTTATCCAGGATTGAGGGGGTTTATTATCATATAAATGCAAATGGAAGACTAGAATGCAGGCTATAATGTGCAATTGTAGAGAAAATAGGAAGTTTGCAAAACCTAATCAGCTTTGACATCCTTTAAAGTGTGATGTGCAGTGCAGTGATAACACATTGTATTTTTCATTGGTTAGCCTACCTGGTGGATGTAGTAAGTCACTTTTCCATGATGGCTATCAATGATAGTCACATCAGGTGATACTTCACCCCTTTTGCAACCATATCTTATTTGAATTATGTTTGGGAACACTTTCCTGTGTTTTTTTTATGTGGGTAATATACACATAGATATTTTAGTATTTCCAGTGTCCATGATGTCAAGGACACTTACTTCCTGGACTACATCCCTCACCCTACCCACAAGAAGGAGCAGTGCACCAAAGCATTATGGGAATTGTAGTCCAGGAAGGAAGTGAGCCCTTAATCATGGACACTTTGAAATTCTAAAATATAAAAACACATATTACCCAAATAAAAAACCCCAGGAAAGTGTTTCTTGTCTCCCAAACATCATTAAAACAAGATCTGGTTGCAAAAGGGGTGAAGTGTCCCTTTAATATGACACTCATATCTGAGTGATGCAATGCAAATGTATAGTGCTTCTTAGATTGTTTTTCGACCACTTGAGTATTCTTACAAATGTAGGCCTAGATGCCTATAATAGCCTACTTTGCTTTCACCGTGATGATGACAAATATTTTACAAGAGAACAAGAGGTGGTATAAACACACCAGGTTGACAGTAGTAAGCAGACAACAGTGAGGTTTTCAGAGCATCAGGGTTTGTGTGCTTCATAGTGAAGAGTTCAGGGCTATTTTCTTGTTTATTGTCTATGGTTAATTTAACTTTGCCCTGTTTTTACATAAAACAATACATACATTGTTTACCCACCATTTCCCTCTATATCGGCAGTTATCTGCAACTGGAGTAGGTCTATTGTGTGTTTATCTGCAGAAACACATTACTCTCTTGCTGTATTTTGGTGTTTTCACTGTTTTGATACACGCACGCACGCACGCGCACGCACGCACGCACGCACGCACGCACGCACGCACGCACGCACGCACGCACGCACGCACGCACACACACACACACACACACACACACACACACACACACACACACACACACACACACACACACACACACACACACACACACAGAGAGTGACCAGATGCATGGGACAGTCCCTCAATTTCAAGACTTTTCAGGCTTCTCACAAATTGAGACCCCGTCCCACATTGTGACTGTCAGGCATCAGTCTTCAAATGTTAGTCCCCCAATAGTTTTTTTTCTGCGAGATGTGTTTTTTAAGCCTGTTAAAATAACATGAGAAATATCCCCTTTCTCATGGCCATACCACCCATGACCAAAATTAGCATTTTAAAACTAAATGTGACACACCAGAGGGGTTTAATAACAAAATGATAGGCAATATTATTAGGCCTATGGTCAAATATGACAACCCCTCCCCCCCAGGTTGATTGGTAGCAGCAGTAAACAGCTGCTACCACTGAGAGGCAGCATATCCACATAAAAGAAGGAGGAAGGGCTGTGAGGAGTGTGACTGTCTACTCAACAGTTCTAGGGGTGCTGGAAGCCTAAATGTCAGATAATCAGACTGCACTGCCATGATGGCTTGTGGTGGACATGTGGTGGACATAAAAATTCCATTTTTGCCACCGACATACAAAATGAGCGGACACATGAAGAGATAGCCCCGAATGACCATAACAGGTCTGTAACCCTGAGAGTGTACAAATGGAACCAAATGTCATTTGGTTCCATTTGTACACTCACAGAGTTAAGGGGTCTTTGCAAATAACACATTTGCGAACCACTAGTACTAGTTGGACTCCTAATGTGCCATACATAGTGTTGTAGTAAATCAGCGTCATGCATATTCTGAAGAAAACCTGGAGACTTGACATTCAGTAAGGGTCTTAGGATAAAAATAAAAACATCATAATGGTGTATTCAAAAGAAAATCAAACATTTGCCATGCACGGACAAGACCAAGTCTTGCACCTGATTTACCTGTATATTGATTTCCAGCTCTGTGCTATTGTATGCTCTGCTTTATATTTTATTGTCTCTTTTCATTGTTTTATATTGCTATGCTCTACTGTCTTGTTTTCACTCTGTTCAGCACTTTGGTCAGCTTTTCTGTTGTAAAGGTGCTATACAAATAAAGTTTGATTTGATTTGATTTGAAGTCTTTGCCAGTACTCCGTGTACTGGCAAAGATGTTGAAAATGTTGATGACCCCTGTGTGCATGTCAAATCCCTGAACTAACTAAATCTTGGCAGTGAAAGTCAGTGAGCCAATTTACCTCTTGGGCAAGACACTTAAACAACCAAACGTTTGTCTGGTAACACTCTATCATCAGCTTTGGCATCCTTTCAAGTGTGATGTGCAGTGCAGTGATAACACTGTATTTTTCATTGGTCACTTTTCCATGATGGCTATCAATGATAGTCACATCAGGTGATAAGTTGTGAAAACCTGAATTGGTCAAATCAAATTCCTTGGCTATTAATATGACACTCATATCTGAGTGACAAATGCAAATGGTAATTTATAGTGCTTCTTCTTGTTTTTGAACCACTCGAGTATTCTTTCAAATGTAGGCCTAGACGCCTAGTAGTAGCCTACTTTGCTTTCACCGTGATGATGACAAATATATATATATTTCTTTAACAATATATTTGTTGCATTTTTCTTTTTTTGTACAAACAGACAATACAACAGAACAATACATAATACATCAGACAATACAATTACTTAAAAAACAAAACAAAAAACAAAACAAACATACAGTACATACATATAAATACAGTATATTAAAATAAGGGCACTTAGACTGGTAACAACAACAGAGTCCTTATGGCCACAAGACCAAATAGCTGCAGAGAATACAATTAGACATTTTCAGTTTCCACCATTAAATAAGATAAATCATTAACCGTAATATATTGGATAAACCGTCCACATATCTTATCAAACATCTCTTGTTTATTTTTCAAAGTATAAGTGATTCTTTCCAGAGGAAGACACAATGACAGCTCCCTAAACCACTGAGCAATACTGGGTTTGCCTATCTTTTTCCACGATAAAGCTATAGCCCTTTTGGCTTGTAGTAAACATAAATCTAGAAATCTTTGTTCACTACTCTGAATCTTATGGCCTGGTGGGTAAAGACCTAATAGAAACAGTTTCGGGTCAAGCTCAATATTTATCAACAATATCTTCTGAATCTCCCTCCTTACTTCTTCCCAGAATTCTTTCACTCTTGGGCATGCCCACAGACAATGGAAAAGTGTACCACATCTGATACAAGTATCTGGAATATCTACACTACATTTATTTAATTTCTCTGGAGTGATATACACCCTCATCAGCCAATTATATTGCAATAGTTTTAACCGAGTGTTACCCGTCTGGGATTGAGCCTCCATACAGGCTGTGCTCCACTCTTCCAATGTCAATTCCTCTTGTAGATCAGCCTTCCATGCATTATATTTGGATTCAGAGGATTCGGGAGAGAATTCTACTAACATAGAGTATAAATCAGAAATGATGCCCCTATTAAAGGGGTTTCTGATAAGCTCTTTCTCTATTATTGACAGGGGAGGGGATGACAAATATTTTACAAGAGAACAAGAGGCGGTAACACACCAGGTTGACAGTAGTAGGCAGACAACAGTGAGGTTTTCAGAGCATCAGGGTTTGTGTGCAGTTCATATAGTGAAGAGTTCAGGGCTATTTTCTTATTTATTGTCCATGGTTCATTTTAAGGCATAGTATGTAACTTTACCCTGTTTTTACATAACAAAAAAATACATACATTGTTTACCCACCATTGCAAATGCAAGCAGGCCTATAACGGCAGGCAAATATGACGAGTTTAACACCAGAGGCATTTCTTTTCATCCTCCCCTTGGAAATACAGGTTCCACACCAGCTCAGTGGCCTTGTGGTTAGAGTGTCCGCCCTGAAACTGGGAGGTCAGGGGTTCGATCCCCGGCCGGGTCATACCAAAGACTGTAAAAATGGGACCCAAGGCCTCCCTGCTTGACACTCAGCATCAAAGGGTTGGATTGGGGGTCAAATCTACTAATCAAATGATTCCCGAGCGCGGCGCACGCTGCGGCTCACCGCTCCAAGAGATGGGTCAAATGTGGAGAACAAATTTCACTGCGGTAACGTGTGTGACAAAAATCATATGACTTTGACTTTGATGACACACAGAGATTCCAGACTAATATCTATGCGGTGATATTAGGAAAACTTTTTAGCAAAACTAAACCTTACCTAAACCATCAGAACTTAAATAAAATTTGTCAGGAAATATTTTGGATAGTGGGGGGAAAAAATCATCTGTATGTAGTTGCATTCCAATATTACGCATCTTCTGTGGACACAAACTCTAATACTTATATTACTCGTTTTGGTGGCGGATATCCCCTCGTGCACACTCTTCAGAGGTCTAGTGCCCAGTTTTCCTGGTGCCCACTCTGATTTGGTGGGCAGATTTCCATACTTTACACTTTTTCAAGGCCCTGTGTTTGCTATGTTTTGGGTACCCACATTTCCCTTCCTAGGTGCCCAGTTTTCCCTAGTGGATAGAATGTTTTGGTGCCCAACCTTCCTGTTATATGGCGAGGCATTCTCATATCATAGCTGTCAATGTGAAATCACCAGCACAAACAATACAATTTTAAAACCAAGAATAGGAATACCACTATAACGCTTTGGTGACTGCATGGGCCAGCAATTCCATGTGCTCAGAGTGTTGGAGGGTGCATTTTAGTTTCCCCACCCACAAAAAGGCTGTGGCTGTGTTGTTGAACACATATAGTTTAACATTGGGAAAATTACATGACTCACCCGATGGCAATACATGAAATTAAATGTAAATATAGCTGCAAGCAGCGATAAGACGGGGCCAAGCAACAAGAATAATCACACCCATGTGAACTGAGCGGTGCAGGCTGCTCAACAACACTGCTGGCTGGCTGCAGTTATAGTTAGCAGTGTGAATGGCCCTTTTAGGCTGGTCAACAATGCCACTTTAGGTCACCCAGCAGTATTGCAGCTGTTCATACCCCAAACAGACCCCGAACAGACCCGCTTATTGTGCACATTTTCTTATATTGCTGCATTCCTTGGCCCCTCTTATCACTGCTTGCAGCTATATTTTTTAAATAAATTTCTTCACGTACAAAGTGACATGAGTCAAGGCACATGTGTAAACACGTTCCATGGCTTTTGGCCAAACAAGTTATTCCTGTTCGGAGTGCCCTTCAGTTCCGTCTCCAGGCACAAATCAGCAGGGGGGCATACTTTTTTCCAAAGGGGGCACTTCATTTTTCAAACCCCCTATGTATAACAAATACTCGCCTATTAACAAAGTGATTCATTGAAAATGGCTACAAGTAGCCTACAATTATGCAGCAGCACAACTACAAACAAACATACAAATATGTTGAGCGTTGTGTGTTCTGCATGGCATAATATATAACCTTGTATTTCTATTAACTATTCAATTAATTTGAACATCTAGACTGGAGGGGCACAAAGTCCAATCCAAAGTCCAATGCCCCCCAATGCCCCCCTGTAGAGACGCCACTGGTACCCTTTATCGCTGCTTGCGGCTATATATATTTTTTTAAATCACGTCGTACAAACTTCTCTTCATCTGGGATTTTGAGATAATGGTCTATAGATTGTGTGTAGAACGTTTCATGCAAGTTGCTCAAACATCAGATTTAAGTGTTTTTCAAACTGCTCAAAATGGTGGAAAATCTGAGGGTGGCGCCAAAGATGGTCTATATATGAAGATGGGCGAACTTCATTGGAGCCACTATAGGCGAAATGGTACACAAAGCCTACAAATGGTCTCCTAAATAAAGTAGGCGTGGTTTGCTTCTCCCCGACCTCTCCACCCACCCCGTAGATTTCTCCTGATTTGAAGCCATTTTAGTATGAATATCTTGGACATATTGTATGCCTTGTGATGATTGGGTCCAATATTTAGTTCAGTGACCATGGAGTTAAGGAATGGTTCATAAGCTGTGTTCACGTTCATTCTCCCATTGGAAATGGGAGAATGTGTAACCAACATTTGAAGTGAACGGAGCTCCTGACCTCTGTCTAGTTGAGTAAGTAGCATTATTTTGTATTTTAGCAAACTGCTGGTAGTGGTACTCTAAGTGCTTTTGTATTAGTATTATATTATTAGCTTGTGTGGTAGTCAGTAGTTTATAGTTGTATTGTTTGTGTTCAAGCAGTAGGCCAGTGGCACTTTGGACTAGTGTAATTAGTTTCACCCTGTAATAGGCCACTTGATAAGTAGTATAGCCCACTTGATTTCCTTGTGAAGTGTGAAGTGAGTGGTTTAGCCAGCACAGCTCAAGGGATAAGTAGCCAGGTTGGGAGTATTCTATTCAGTGTGTAACCAACATTTGAAGTGAACGGAGCTCCTGACCTCTGTCTAGTTGAGTAAGTAGCATTATTTTGTATTTTAGCAAACTGCTGGTAGTGGTACTCTAAGTGCTTTTGTATTAGTATTATATTATTAGCTTGTGTGGTAGTCAGTAGTTTATAGTTGTATTGTTTGTGTTCAAGCAGTAGGCCAGTGGCACTTTGGACTAGTGTAATTAGTTTCACCCTGTAATAGGCCACTTGATAAGTAGTATAGCCCACTTGATTTCCTTGTGAAGTGTGAAGTGAGTGGTTTAGCCAGCACAGCTCAAGGGATAAGTAGCCAGGTTGGGAGTATTCTATTCAGTGTGTAACCAACATTTGAAGTGAACGGAGCTCCTGACCTCTGTCTAGTTGAGTAAGTAGCATTATTTTGTATTTTAGCAAACTGCTGGTAGTGGTACTCTAAGTGCTTTTGTATTAGTATTATATTATTAGCTTGTGTGGTAGTCAGTAGTTTATAGTTGTATTGTTTGTGTTCAAGCAGTAGGCCAGTGGCACTTTGGACTAGTGTAATTAGTTTCACCCTGTAATAGGCCACTTGATAAGTAGTATAGCCCACTTGATTTCCTTGTGAAGTGTGAAGTGAGTGGTTTAGCCAGCACAGCTCAAGGGATAAGTAGCCAGGTTGGGAGTATTCTATTCAGTGTGTAACCAACATTTGAAGTGAACGGAGCTCCTGACCTCTGTCTAGTTGAGTAAGTAGCATTATTTTGTATTTTAGCAAACTGCTGGTAGTGGTACTCTAAGTGCTTTTGTATTAGTATTATATTATTAGCTTGTGTGGTAGTCAGTAGTTTATAGTTGTATTGTTTGTGTTCAAGCAGTAGGCCAGTGGCACTTTGGACTAGTGTAATTAGTTTCACCCTGTAATAGGCCACTTGATAAGTAGTATAGCCCACTTGATTTCCTTGTGAAGTGTGAAGTGAGTGGTTTAGCCAGCACTCCTGGCAGACGATTAGCAATCAGTTGGAGTGGCTTTATACCACCAGCTGAAAGCGTCAGCTTTTAAGCGGCGGCCAGCAAACGAAGGCCAGGCGAACAAAGGCGACAGGCGACTTTGTCAACAAAGGCGACAGGCGACTTTGTCAACAAAGGCGACAGGCGACTTTGTCAACAAAGGCGACAGGCGACTTTGTCAACAAAGGCGACAGGCGACTTTGTCAACAAAGGCGACAGGCGACTTTGTCAACAAAGGCGACAGGCGACTTTGTCAACAAAGGCGACAGGCGACTTTGTCAAAGTCCGACTTCGTCACTGAACGATAAGCTGTAGCATTGCTTAGTGACATATATAGTAGTGTGATAGATATAGTAGTGTATTGTAGTATATGTTTAGTGATCTACAATGTGTTTTCTTCCTATTCCTGTCCTCTCTTCTTCCTGGCGGTCGCACAAACACTGGGTTACACCCAGATGTCGCGACACAACTAATCTCATCTATCCTACTCTTTCAACTCACGTCGAGCAAGTGGTAACGGGAGGGCTTTGGAATTGCCACTCGGCTGTGGTGGAAGGCAAATCTGCTTTCATCTCAGCCTACGCATCCTTGCTCTCCCTTAACTTCCTTGCTCTGACTGAGACCTGGATCAGACCAGAAAACACTGCTACGCCTGCGGCTCTGTCAGATGTGTACTCTTTCTCTCACACTCCCAGAGCCGTGCGGACAGGTGGTGGGGCTGGTCTGCTAATTTCCAGAAAATGGAAATACTCTCCGGTTTCACTGTCACAATTCTCTCCTACCTCATTTGAATTTCATGTGGTCACTGTTTCTCATCCAGTCAAGCTCACCATTGCAGTTGTTTATCGCCCACCGGGCCCTGCTGGTGGCTTCCTGGAGGAGCTGGACCATCTAGTCTCCCACTTCCCTGTCGATGGCTCTGGATTCATCCTTCTGGGTGACTTCAACCTCCCGACTGAGAAGCAGCTAGACCCACTACTTTCGTTTCTCGCCGCCTTTGACCTAGTTATTTCCCCATCTCCTCCTACCCATGAGGCGGGCAACCAACTGGACCTGATCTTCACCAGAGGCTGCTCTATTGCTAACCTGTCTGTCACTCCTCTTTCCAGTGAAAAGGGTAAGAAACTCTCTGATCACTACTTCATGTCCTACTCTCTCTCTCTCTCCTCTCCCCCCTCACAGCCCCTCCCTACCCACATGATTTCCTCACGTCACAATCTTCGCTCACTTTCCTCCACTGATCTTTCCTCTTCTGTTCTCTCTGCTCTCCCTGCCCCTGAATCCTTTGCTCTTCTATCCCCTGATACCGCCACAGATCTTCTTTTCTCTACTCTATCCTCTTCTCTCGACCATCTCTGTCCCCTCACCACCAGGCCTGCACGCCAAACTCCACCTGCCCCCTGGTTGTCGGACTCAGTGCGGACTGAGAGACGGAGCCTGAGAGCGGCTGAGCGCAAATGGAGAAATGGCAACCTCCCGGAGGACCTTCTCACCTTCCAATCTCTCATTTCTACTTTTTCCTCCTCTCTATCAGCTGCTAAAGCTGCTTTTTTCTGCACTAAAATTCAGGCTTCTGCTTCCAACCCTAAAAAACTCTTTGAAACTTTCTCCTCTCTCCTACAACCACCACCCCCTCCTCCCTCCTCGTCCCTCCTCCCTGACGATTTCGCCAACTTCTTTGACAAGAAGGTGAACGATATCCGATCCTCCTTCCCTCCTCCCCTGGCTGGTGCCCTGCGCACTACCCACACCCGTCTGCCTGCCACCCCCCCCTCTCTACCTTCATCTACTCCTCTTCCCCCCCCCATCCCCTCTCTATCCCACTTCTCTCCCCTCTCCCCTAACGAGGTCCTTCTCCTTGTTACCTCTAGTCGCCCCACCTCATGCTCTCTGGACCCGGTCCCATCCACTCTGTTGCAGTCTATTGCACCTGAACTTCTTCCCTTCTTAACCCACCTTATTAACACCTCTCTGACATCTGGCTACTTTCCCTCTACTTTCAAGACTGCCAGAGTCACCCCCCTCCTGAAGAAACCGACACTTGACCCCTCTGAGATCAAGAACTACAGACCGGTTTCCCTTCTATCCTTCCTATCTAAAACTCTCGAACGTGCTGTCTTTAAACAACTGTCCTCCTATCTCCACCAGAACAACCTCCTGGACTCCAACCAGTCTGGTTTCAAAGTGGGTCACTCGACAGAGACTGCCCTGCTGGCAGTGACGGAGTCGCTCCATGCCGCTAGAGCGAACTCTCTCTCCTCCGTCCTGATACTCCTGGACCTGTCTGCAGCGTTCGACACGGTGAACCATCAGATCCTCCTCTCCACCCTCGAGGGGATGGGTGTCTCAGGCTCTGCACTCTCCCTGTTTGCATCCTACCTGACGGGTCGCTCCTACCAGGTGATGCTGAGAGGGTCTGTGTCAGAACCACACAGGCTCACAACTGGGGTTCCCCAAGGCTCGGTTCTGGGTCCTCTTCTTTTCTCTCTCTACACTACATCTCTGGGTGCTGTCATCCACTCCCATGGCTTTTCCTACCACTGCTATGCCGATGACACCCAGCTGATCCTCTCATTCCCCCCCTCTGATACCCAAGTGGAGGCACACATTGCTGCTTGTCTGGCTGACATCTCGGCGTGGATGTCGACAAACCACCTGAAGCTCAACCTGGACAAGACCGAGCTGATGTTCCTCCCGGGGAAGGGCTGTCCGCACCGAGACATGGCCATCACCATTGATAATGCTGTGGTGACCTCAACTCGGACTGCGAAAAATCTGGGTGTGACCCTGGACGATCAACTGACGTTCTCGGCAAACATCGCATCAGTGACAAGGTCCTGCAGATTCCTCCTCTACAACATCAGGAGGATTCGCCCCTTCCTCACGGAGAAGGCAGCCCAGGTGCTCATCCAGGCTCTCGTCATCTCCCGCCTGGACTACTGCAACTCCCTCCTTGCTGGTGCTCCGGCATCTGCCATCAGACCTCTGGAGCTTGTTCAGAAAGCTGCGGCTCGTCTGGTGTTCAACCGCCCCAAGTTCTCCCACACAACCATCCTTCTCCGTTCTCTACACTGGCTCCCCGTAGCGGCCCGCATCCAGTTCAAAACCCTGGTGTTAGCCTATAGGGCAGTGAAAGGAACAGCTCCTTCCTACCTCCGGGCTATGGTCGATGCCTACACCCCTGCCCGACCACTTCGGTCTGCCACCTCGGGGCGACTGATTGCCTCGTCACTCAAGGGTCCTTCTGGCCGATCCACACGGTCACGACTCTTTTCTGTTCTGGCCCCACAGTGGTGGAATGAACTCCCCACTGATGTTAGGACAGCAGAGTCACTGCCCATATTTCGCCGCAGGTTGAAAACCCACCTCTTCAGGAAACACTACCCTTCCTCTCTGCCTGACCTACTTGTTGTTAACTAGTTGTACGAACGCTTGTTTTCTATTGTTGTATTGTTTATTGGATCTTGTTTAGTCGATACACTTAATTGTTTTAGCTCATGCTCATTTGATTTAGCTATTTTGTCTCATCTGTTTAAGGAAATAGGTAGCTGATTTATTGCACTTTTACCTTAGCGCTAGGTATACTCTTGGTTGCTTGTTTTTGCAGAAAATGCACTAAAGACTTCTGGTGATTAGTAGTTTTTGTTCCCTACCTATGTTGAATACACTTATTGTAAGTCGCTTTGGATAAAAGCGTCTGCTAAATGACTGTAATGTAATGTAATAGACTCCAACATTCTTCCCGTCTCCTAATATTGTCCCCGCCCCCTTCACGCAGATACGGGAAGTAAAGTCAAGTTCGTGCCTAAGTGTAAGGGACGGACTGCAAGCGAGAAATTTCTCTCACCGTCACCGGCCTCCGTTGCTTAGCACTTTCTGTGTCGATTACGTTCGACTCTGTAAAAGCACCTTTTTCACCTGTTTCTTGCTGCCGCTGACAACTGAATCAATTAAAGGACCACTTCACCAATTTTCAATTGTCTTCATATAACTGGTCCTCACTAATGTTCATGATAAAATACCACAATTTCTTTCTACTCAGTCTGTGTCTCATAGGAGGTCTGTGGGCAGTTCAGAAACCCGTCCACCAGTGACATCATCGATGGGGAATCCAAGCTAATAGAAATTGCAGGGTTTCTATTCCTGAAAAGTTGCAATGGGAAAATGGAAGCAATCACGATAATAAAAATCACACCCGTGTGAAGTTAAGATGATAAGGTGATGTAATGATGATGTATAACAAACGGTGACAAAACAAACATTAAATTCTCTTTATTGTCAATGACGTTTTTAAAGATGGAGTGCCGTGATTTTTTAGGGTTAGGGGAGGGGCTGATAATGTGATGTCACTATATTACTGTTTATTTCATTGGCCCGTTTGACTGTCAAGGGTTCAGCCTCCAGGAAGAAACCCTAAATACAAAGTTAATACACCATTGCACATAAAAACGACTCCAGGGTGTCTAATGAAGTACTGTCACCTCATAGACACCTCATAGACAAAACTGGAAAAATACAAAAATTGTGGCACTCTTTAAAACAAACATTGAACTAAAAACAAACCTTTATAAAATCACACCTGTGTGAAGCGAGAGGCGCTCTTATCATTATACATCATCATACATCATCTCATGAACAACTGAATTCATGTGATTGGTTAGCCGATTTGCTTGTCTACATATGACGTAATTTTTCCCTTCATTGTCAATGGCATTTAATGTTTGTGTTGCCAGAAATGTACATATTTGGCGGACATTTGACCTAATTTCTCCTTTCATTGTCAATGGCAAATATGAGACGTGTGTGGACAAAAGCTGTATATAGGAGGGGCTCAAAAATCTAATAATCTTATATTTAAAAAAAAACTTGTCTTAAAAGAATCTGCCTAACGATGATGTCACTGGCGGACGGGTTTCTGAACTGCCTATACAGCATTAGTGAGGACCAATTATATAAACATAGGTTGAACATAGATTGGTGAAGTGGTCCTTTAAGCTCTATCTATATGATAATGGTAAAGTCCTTTATGGACAGAACTGTCTTTACATTGTATTGTACAATCCTTCGGAAACAGACTCCAAGTAGACAAGAGCTGTATAGGCTAACATAACTGAATGAAACAATATCTGTGACCTGGGTCTAAACTAAAGTAGTCTATAGTCATCTCAAAGAATGCTGAATCATCACATGATCATTCGCAGGATATTTCCTGTTAAGGGATTGACCACTTTTTATCATGGCCATTGAGTAAGAATTAAGATAAGACATGCATGATTTTAACTGCTCAGTGAGGGAAGTGTCTACTGTCTTATCTGTCAAGAAAGTGGTCACTGTTATTGTTATTTCACACAAGTGTAAACAGCACAAATGTGTAATAACATTCCAGTCAGCATGACCATATAAGGGAAGGGCCTACATTTGACCTACATTTACTACATTATGACTCAGGATGGGCTCGTTCATAACCTCCCTTAGGTTATATTTACACTGTGTCAGTAATGTGAGCTTGAAGTCACCCAGAGCACACATAATACAACCGAGTCACCTCAGCAGACCTGCACAGCAGTGAGTCATTCAGGCCAGAGTAATAACAAACATCAATTCGTTTCAGAAGGTTACTACTATATCTGCTACACACCTTGTTGCTCATTGGTTCCGTGGCACAGATTTCACGCATAGCTTGGCCAATCCACAGAGATACAGAACCTGTTGGGTCCACAGAACTTGTTGGGTTGGCCAATCAAGGAGGCCGATGAATGTTGATCTCCTAATATGGCAAATGTAATCTACACTGCAGATCACTGGACACTGTTCGTCAGTGTTGAGTTGACGAATGCATTTCACTGTAATATTCTGTGTTGAAAACGTGAACAATCTGATCCGTGTTGCCATCATAGAACTCTCCAAAGGTGTACACCTTATCTCCAACAGCAACACGTCAGCACGATGTACAGTGTACACCTTGGGCTTCATCTTGTGCCATTTT
This sequence comes from Electrona antarctica, assembly GCF_951216825.1. Lineage (NCBI taxonomy): Eukaryota > Metazoa > Chordata > Actinopteri > Myctophiformes > Myctophidae > Electrona > Electrona antarctica. The sequence continues at coordinate 28,311,118 of NC_136808.1, forward strand.
TTACTATTTTGAAAATAAATTTAAAATAGTTCAACTAGCCGATCTACATCTACACGTTGTGAGCTTGTAGATCAGCTATTTGAACTATTTTAAAAGGTTTTTTTAAATAGTAAAAAGTGGCAAATAAGTTTAGGTATAAGGGGTAAGGGGTGGCGCAAGATATAGCCCCTTATCTCCAACGGCAACACGACGTACACCTTATCTCCAACGGCAACACGACGTAAACCTTATCTCCAACGGCAACACGATGTACACCTTATCTCCAACGGCAACACGACGTAAACCTTATCTCCAACGGCAACACGACGTACACCTTATCTCCAACGGCAACACGACGTACACCTTATCTCCAACGGCAACACAACGTACACCTTATCTCCAACGGCAACACGACATACACCTTATCTCCAACGGCAACACGACGTAAACCTTATCTCCAACGGCAACACGACGTACACCTTATCTCCAACGGCAACACAACGTACACCTCATCTCCAACGGAAACACGACGTACACCTTATCTCCAACAGCAACACCACGTACACCTTATCTCCAACAGCAACACGACGTACACCTTATCTTCAACGGCAACACGACAGCACGATTAAAGCCTTTATTTGGACCTCCAGTTACCGTCCAAGTCCATGCAGCAAAACATTTCTCACACTGTAAATCACACTGGATTTATAAAGCCTCGCTCTGAGAAACACTAGAGGTGTAATGAGCGTGTTATTGTTTCAGTGGCACAAATGGCCCGCAAAGTTTGGCCAATCCACACAGCCGAACAGTTGGGTTGGCCAATCAAGGAAGCCAATGACTGTTGATCTCCTATATGTAATGCTCCACAGCAGACACTGGACACTGTTCGGCAGTGTTGACAAATACATCTCACAGTAAGATGCTCTACGGGCAGCTGGATTTGTCTGTAAAAGTTGTTTGTCGTTTCATTTTAAAGGACATGGTTGTGATGATGAGATGGTGATGTCGTTGAGTGATGATGTCATTCCGTAGAATTACCCAACAACGTTACTCCAACAGATTGCAGTATGTAGGATCAGGATGTCAACAGATTAGAACATATTCTGTGGGTCTTGAAAGATTTTTTTTGAGGGACTCCCCAGCTTTGTGTGTTTGTTTGTACCCCATAGCGATGATTCGATTGACTGAGCACGGAATGTGAGGATTAAAAGTGAGGACAGAAAAGTGAGGACGCCAAAAGTGATTGGCCGGAATGTGATGATGTATGATGATAAGAGCGCCCCACTCACTTCACACAAGTGTGATTTTTGAGGGGTGCTAGCCTCTCCTATGTCCAGCTTTTAGTGTGTGTCCACAAACTTTGTCCTACACAAACATTAAATTCCCATTGACAATGAATGGAGAATTTTATAGTGTAAATTTTAAGTCAAGTACCACAGACGAATAACAGTCTAAGTCCACACTATTGATCCATAATATATAAATGATAGATAAGGGTTCAGGACAACGAGGCCTTTTCGTGGAGGGGTCAGTCTGAAATTTGGACTTAGACTGTTTTTCGTCTGTGGTACTAATAATGTCAAATTTTACGCCATAGACTATAAACACAAACATTGCGTAACACAAAGTCACAAACATTGATGACGGAGGACGCAAATTGTGATTAGCCGGAATCAGATGATTTGTCACCAAGGATGTATGAAATGAAAATGGTTTCCTCTTTTTAAGTGGATTAACTAAATAATATGAATCACCCATCATCTGGAGAAAGTGACTAGATGGAGATCCCAGTTCAAACCCGAGCTCCCCCAGAGTTATAAGTGTCAAAGTGTCCTGCAAGACTCTGAACTCCTTATTGCTCCCGATGCAGGTTGGTGCCCTGCATGGTTTCATCCGGCATTGTGTGTGTGTGTGTGTGTGTGTGTGTGTGTGTGTGTGTGTGTGTGTGTGTGTGTGTGTGTGTGTGTGTGTGTGTGTGTGTGTGTGTGTGTGTGTGTGTGTGTGTGTGTGTGTGTGTGTGTGTGTGTGTGTGTGTGTGTGTGTGTGTGAATGGGTGGATGTAATGCACAATCTCTGTAAAGCGCCTTGGTTAAATTAAAGGCCCTAAGCACCATTTACCATTTACCAAAGAAAGAATAATACATTAGGGGGAGAAAGGATGATGGCTGGATAGCAGTATATCTGTGCAATATACGGGGGAACAAAGTTCAGCTGGGAGCTGGAAAGATGGCAGTCCTACTTTATTGTTGGGCCTTAGCTTTCCCCTAGGCCGGGGTGTAACAGTCAGAACAACCTGAGGTCCCAGGTCCTCATCAATGTGTGCACAGAAGAACTTCATGTCACTGACCCTGTCGACTGCAATGCCGTCAATGAAGATATGGGTGTCCTCTCTCCTCAGCCTCCTTTAGTCCACTATCAGCTAGTAAATAACATTTACTAGCTTCATTCATTCATTCATTGGTCAATAATTAATTTACTCTCTGTGTTGAACATTCAGCGTCAATGTTATCACAACCTCACAAATGCTTGGAACCGCTTCTCATTCTGCAAATACACTCACTGACTTGGGTCACCGGACATCGAACAAAGTCTCTCTCTCACACACACACACACACACACACACACACACACACACACACACACACACACACACACACACACACACACACACACACACCGAACCAAGTCCCCTGAGGTGCAGATCAGCACAATGTCATTATCATCTATCGGATTGTACATGGGCATTACCTATTCAGCCTAACTTACATGCCTTTTGTGCTCTGTAATTCTTCTCTTGAGAGACCCCGTCCATACTAGTCCCGCCTTCCACCACAACCCCCCGCAACTACTACCGTCCATCTGTAAATCCCATCCCCCCCACCTCTTATATCCGTCTCACCCTACACTTCTCCAAAACCAAACCAGCTGTCTTGGCCGGTCGTGTCCCCGGAGGCATAAACAGGTGCCAGGGGGAGGGGTGGGGTAGGCGGGGGGCGACTGGAGGGTCTCAGCAATGTGACATGGCAGCATGCTCTATCTTCTCCAACCTGCCAACACACCACTTTAGCTGAGACCTTGGTGTTGTTTACAGCTGTAACAGTCATCATTGTTACCAAACAGCTGCAGCTATAGTTGGGTATCTTGTTAGAAAAAATTATAACAAGAGTGACAAGAGTGACAAACAACATAGAATCTGACATGGACTCATTCATTCCCTCAGCCATTACTCAGCTAAACAAGAAGAACTAGAAGTAGTGCCCCTCGGTGCACAGGTCTCCACCAGGATTGAGATTTGGATCAAATATGTGTTGCACATAAATGACCCTATTCTGGTGGCGCTCGAAAAGGCAGAATTGAAAAATGCAGGCCAAATGTATTTCCTTGGACTGTAGGGACTCGGGGAGTGTGCACACGTTTTGTGCATACAAAGTTTTATGCAGATCGGTGCATGTAAAGTCGTGACTTGGCCTGTGATAGCGCCACCATGAGGCTGATTTGAAAAATGTCAAGTGGCATTGCTTCCTCAGCCTAGTGGGAATATGTGTGCACAGTTTCACTCACACTCTCAGTCAGTGTAGAATCTGAGAAATCAATCAGACTCGTCTTGATCACATGACTACAGAGATCATGTGTACCGATTTGCGTGAGATTTGGATGAAATTTGTGCGACTAATATAAACAAATGTGTTTTACAGAAATCGGCCTCATGGTGGCACTATAGTTGTGGAATATTTGGGGCAGAGGTTCGTCGTTGGCATCCAGGGAGTGTGTGTGCACAGTTTGGCATGCGGATGGGGCCAATGGTGCCAGAGATTAGCTGGTAACGGACGGACGGACGGACGGACGGACGGACGGACGGACGGACGGACGGACGGACGGACGGACGGACGGACGGACGGACGGACGGACGGACGGACGGACGGACACACACACACACACGGACGGACACACACACACACACGGACGGACACACGGACGGTCGGACGGACGGAGTGCAAAACATACTCTCTCCCCATGCCTTCGGCCTGGTGGAGACAACAAATAGGATGGTATATTATGATTTCATGATTGTCATTCATCACATGTGATTTTATGTAGGCCTAATTGGATTTTATTACGTTATTACGATGCTACAAAACAAATCACCTCCTCTATTTACATTAACATTTTGTATACTGCCATAATGTTATTGTTTGTCTTGTATGTATTTTATTTCGGGACTCTCATTTTGTATACTGTAGATACTTGTGGTTCATCCATTCGATTTGAAATCTGTTTGTAAAAGGTTTTATCACAAGTTTAGAGGAAATGTGTAAGCAATCTAAGCATGCTTATAGATGATGTAAAAAATTGCATTGGACAATCCCTGAATAATAATAATATAATAATAAAACTTTATTTATATAGCACTTTTTTAAACCAAGTTACAAAGTGCTTGAACAATCAAAACAATATAAAACATCAAAATGCAACAATAATGTAATAACAAAATAATAATAGTGATAGAAAATACAAATAAGCAATAATACCGGAAATGACTTAAGGAGATAAAAAGGCCAACCTGTATAGATGTGTTTTAAGAGAGATTTAAAACTTGTTAAGGAACTGGTTAGCCTCAGTTCTTCTGGTAGGCTGGTCCAGAGCCTAGGGGCCCTAACAACAAAAGCTTGATCACCTTTGGTCACCAATTTAGCCTTGTGACTCTTTAGTAGACCCAGACCGGATGATCTATTCTAAGGATACGTGAAGGTACATATTATTCAACCATTGTACTTAAATAGGTGGGAGCAAGACCATTAAGAGCTTTAAAAGTTAATAATAAAATCTTAAAATCGATCCTGAACGAGACTGGCAACCAGTGGAGTTCAGCCAACACAGGTGTTATGTGGTCAAATCTCCTGGTACCAGTAATAAGCCTAGCCGCCGCATTCTGGACCAATTGCATGCGATGTATCAAGTTTTGGTTGAGTCCGGAGTACAGAGCATTACAGTAATCTAAACGAGAGTATACCAAAGCATTCACAACAGTCTTAAGATTACTAGAAGAAAGAAAGGATTTTATCTTGTGGATGTTTCTTATATGCATGAAGCCTGAAGAAGATAGAAGGAAACAGCTAGTGCTTGTTGTGCTGGGTCAAAGCCACGTGTATATTAGCACAAAGCAAGAAAGAAAGAGAAAGAGGATGACTGATATAATCACCAGTACTGTACGCACATACCAAAATAGCAACCACAAGTCATTGTTACTATTATTCTAAGATGACTGTGAACTGCCCATGGACCCGCTGATATGGGGTTTTAAAGAAAAGTACATAATGGGGTTACTACATGTTTACTTTACTAGTGTGGTTTGTTTAGGTTAACATTATTTGTGTATTGTTTGCTGCAAATAGATGCACATTGTTGATGGCTGTTGAAGGCCTATAGTATATTGTCAAATTTCAACATGTTGCTTTCATGCCATTGATGGCGTACCAAACGAATTTGAAATGTCAACAAAGTGCACTTGCTATATTGCTGTGGAGCAATCAGTGTTTTACAGCCTTTTCAAGTGCTTGCAAATAGGGCACTCGCGATTTGGAAACTGTCCTTGGATGCAGTTAAGTATTTCTTTTGAAGCCGAAGAACAAAGATAGACACACACACACACGTGCACACATGTGCGCGCGCGAACACACACACACACACACACACACACACACACACACACACACACACACACACCACACACACACACACACACACACACACACACACACACACACACACACACACACACACACACACACACACACACAAAGATGTAGTGGGCTTAGTAATAGTATGTAGTATCTAGGCCGGGGACTCAGTCATTATGGTACACAGTCCACCATGACACATCTAGATAGGCCTACCCTCCCCTCTCTCTCTCTCTCTCTCTCTCTCTCTCTCTCTCTCTCTTTCTCTTTGTGCCCCCTGACACTTATGTGCAGGCCTACATGTTGGTGTTTGTCTGAGGGTGTCCATGTGTGTGCTGTGCATGCATCATATGCATCATGCATCATTCACTGTGTGCATATTTCCCAATTGATGGACTGCTGCAATACAACATTGACATCTTAAAACCAGAGCAAGATGGCTATGTATTCTATAAATGTGCACCTATACCTCTCTGCAGGCTGCAGCTCTATTTGATATTTTTTATTTTTTTATTTTTCTCATACCTCTATCCTTCTTTCTAAGTAACTAAAATGTGTGGGTAGCTGGTAAAAAAAATCCATCCACTCCTTTACATCTGTCAAAGTCGAGTTGAACGTGAAGTTAAGTTTCCCGTTAATTATGTTTTAATGTGTTAATTCCTTGCTGTGTTATATATAGTCTATAACAAAACCAATGCAACGGTATGTGTGTAGCAGGACAGGTAGTAGCCTAGGTTACGTCACTGTATTTGTCAGAAAGGCACTACTGCAGTGCTATAACCACAACAGCATGCAGTTTGTCAGTCAGCCTGGAAAAAGGCATGGATTGTGCAATGTAGGCTACGCGGTACATTTGGCCAGCTGCTCTCTATCAGTGGTCTTTCACGGCTCTGAATGAGGAGTCTAAACAGAGGCTGCTGGCTGGTTGCTGCATTTGCATTTGAGGCAGACTCCTAGCAGACTTCAGACGAGGAACCTGGGACAGCGGATGACTCTGAACTTAACCAAACTTATTTGTTGGTCGAAGAATAATACAACGACAACCTCCACCACCGGCGTAATACACTGTCACCAGGACTAATGCAGTTTATGTCGCGTGTGTTGTTTGGTTATAACATATTGGGAGTAGCCTATTTAAAACTAATCCAAACGTAGATGTGTATAGGACTAGACAGAACTAGGTTTCTTCGCGGAGTAGTACCAAATCTCCCGCTGGGTTGCACATTGCGTTAATCGCAGAGCTCCAGACACACACAGGCGGACTGAACTGAACACCAAGGACTGAAACCATTTCAATGTGATGCTTCGGCGTTGCCGTGGAGTTTACTAAACACTTGGTTGTTTTTTTAAACACCACATTTTCCATACACCTGGGTCTCAACAAATATAAGATTTGTTTGCGGATTTTTATTTCGCCAACGTGCGGACCTCTCAGCACTGGAAGGACTTTGACTGAACTCAAATATGTCAATTTTGCCTTTCACTCCCCCCATTGTGAAAAGACTTCTGGGCTGGAAGAAGGGAGAGCAGAACGGGCAGGAGGAGAAATGGTGCGAGAAGGCGGTGAAGAGCCTGGTGAAGAAGTTGAAGAAAACGGGACAGTTGGACGAGCTGGAGAAAGCCATCACCACGCAAAACATCAACACCAAATGCATCACCATACCGAGGTAAAAGATCCACTGCACTGACTACAGTGGCTGGATTATTCTACGCACACTCACCTATTATACACTGTGTCTGAAACCACAGCTACAGACAGTCCATCCCGAGTGTAACGCAGTGTTACATAATAAATGGAATGTGCACAAAGCAGCACTTCTAGTTCATTGTTGGATCGATGGATCGAGATGATGATGATGGTCACCCACAGCATTTACTTTCTAATCTCGCATGCGTGATAAGAATGACACCTTTGATTGTTTTCTTTGTGTACTGAGACTTTGCCAAATCACTGGTAAATATAATAGGCACATACCCGTTTAAGATTATTACAATAGCTGCAAAACGTGTCCTTCTTTGAACCCATGATCTGTTCACTCATCTGTCCATATAATATGATATAGTGCGCACACATACACACGCACGCACACACACACACACACACACACACACACATGGAGCCCATGTTATATAACGTGGCCTTAATCTGGGACGCTTTCTAGCACGGTGGGTTTGTTTGTGTGTTGCGCGTAGGCGAGCCTGTGGGAATTGGGTTTATATTCTACCACGCCATGTTGTGAAGCAGACAGTGCAATCGCAGTCGCAGCACACAACCCATAATCAAACATTGGCATTCATTCGGCGAAATCCTTCGGTGAAATCGTTCAATGCGCTTTATGAGGCTGAAAGGCTTGCTGGTTGCTGCACTGCCTTGTGGAGACAAGTGAAAGTCTCTCTAGGTAGGGGAACTGTTTGGTAAACACACGCACACCATGCTGACTCCGTTTTGCCTTGAAGCTTTCGGAATGTGGTCATTAGAATTTTAAACTGACCTCCACCTTCCCATGTTCAGACAATGTGAATGTTACACTGTCAGTTACTGCTGTTTTTACTCTGACTGCAAAATGCAAATTCTGCAACACAGTCAGCACTCTACATTGCCATGCTTGGCAGGAGTTTGCACTGGCAGTGATTGCTTCACAAGTTTTGTCAGCAGCAAGCAAAAAAGGCCTCGGACCCTCACCCCTCATATCTCCACTGTAGCATGCCAGCTGAAATCAAATCTGACACAGGGCACTCCCACATTCTTAACTGCCACAAGTGTTTTGCATATCATAGTGTGCATATGCCCGGGCCTGTATCCAAAGTTTAAGCTTGCCTGGAAAGTTAAATGTTTGTTTCCAGTTTCATATTCCTACCACTAATGCAGAGGGGAAGCGGTGGAGTGCGCTAAGATGACCTCAGATCAATGTTTCCCTGGAGAGCTGGCCTTGTGGTACCTGCGTCCCTGTTCTATTCATTCCCAACATGCCGGCCGGCTCACAGCAGCTGCCACAAGCCTGCTCAGGCCTGTCCCATGGGGAGTTTCAGGCCTGTCCCATGGGGAGTTTCGCTCCCTTATCTTCCTGACACATGAACTGTGGCATGAACTGCCGGTGATGGGCCTCATCACCGGCCAGCTGATCTGATGGTCAGCTAGCGAGTAGTAGCCACTGTGGACAGCTGTGCACTGCGGAAAGCAAGGAGTAGTAGTGGAATCTATAGGGTGACCATAACTACTGTAGCAGAGAAATCTAGGTGGTCCTGTGTATATAGCTTTGTAATTATTGTAGTTCTAACAAGACACATTCTTCAAGACACTTGTTGTTTGAAGACTCCTAGTATTTACTGCACTTTTACAGTAGGCATGCTGCTGTGAATACTTTTGTCTAGGGAGGTATGTGAAGGACAATTATATCCGTTTTGAAGAAAGTGGAATGGAGTAGAATTCCAGTGGGCGTGAACAATGCAGATAAAGCCATATTCAATTTTTTGCCAAATAGCTATATCATATAGGCATCTAGCTTGGCCATTGTACACAACATTTGTGTGTCTGAGTTACCTGTTTACTTTTCAGATAAAGGACCATAAAGGCCATAGTATGCTCAATCAGTTATGAAGTAGAACGTATGGAGCAAGGCAGAGCAAAAGACGGCGTATTCTGTCTGGCTGGCAGTAGAACTTTATCCTTTCATCTTGTTGTCCATATTCCCCATTCAGCAATTGGTTCAAATTCCATGGTTGATTTGTCACACAGTTGCGGCCAGGATTCCATTAATTCAGTTGGGATTATTCAATGCTTGGCCTGCACCACATTGAATTCTGACCACAGAGTTGTATTAGAATTGTAATACAACTCTATGGCTGTGTTTCCAGATGATGGCTTGAGGGTTAGGTCGACAGTGGCTCAGGAGGTAGAGTGGCTGTCTTGGAATCAGAAAGTTCCCGGTTCGGTGTACACCCATTATTACGACCTCTCAAAATTCCGACCTCCCATAATTCCGAAAAATGCCCATAACTATGACCTCCGATAAGTCCCATACCCAGAGGTCGGAATAATGACATGGCACCCCCGGTTCAATCCCTGGCTCCTCATGGCTATGTGTCGAAGTGTCAAGTTGAGCAAAACACTGAACTCCTACAGAGATTAAAATAGGGTGCATTTTGCATCCCAAAACGCAGTTTATAGTTATGGGGCGCAATAAAACAACGACCACTGCATCCACGGGATGCACTACAGTACTACTGTACTGTCTTCTTCTGTTTTCTACATGAATATAACCACATTATAACCATATAAAATGAAATGGGAGTTAAATGCAGCAATTTGTAAAAATGGCAAAATATGACTCCTAACGTCGTTGAAGTGGGACTCATAAAATGTCCTTGGGACTCATCTAAAAGACCATCCCTGCATCCCGGGACTCATTACATTAGTGGCAGCGGTGGCCGAACGGATAGCGGCGCGGTCTTGATACCGGAAGGTTCCTAGTTCGAATCAGCCGTCCGACACGTTAAAATTACCACCGCTGAAGTGCCCTTGAACAAGGCATTGAACCACTACGATGAAATGTGTTCTATGAGCAGGGCCTGGCTGGAAACAAGTTCTTGAGCTTAGCCCAGATACCCTGGGTAAATATAGATTTCATTTCATTTCATTTCATTAAAAACCTATTTACATCACTGCTCCTAATTTCTCCTGATGAGAAGGTTTGAGGCGCACTTCATGCTGTCTGTGTGAATATGTGAGTGAAGGTGAAATACATTGTAAAATTCTTTGGAGAGAGGCACTATATAAATACAGTCCATTTACCATTCCATTTAGTACTTTTGTTTTGAGGAAAGATTTGTTCCATGCAAGACTGCATGGAATATGGATATCCTCATCTGATCAGATTAATTACACAGATTAAGCAAGTTGAAATGTGCTGAAAATCTTTGCCATGTAAGTATAAAAATGTAATTTCATACTTACCGGTACATTTTGTATACCTTGCTAATGCTATCTATTTAGCTAATTAGCTTGACTATAAAAATATGTCATTGCTTTTAGATATGCAGTATGTTTGGTGTCCACCCAATATTCCGACCTGACATGGCACCCTATGTTTACTACTACTACTACCAGTAAGAAGCCTGAGGGCGAGAAGCCACCTCGCTCTAAAGTCGCGTCTCGCGTGCATGCATCCGCCTGGGTGACAGCAGACTGCTGGGCGAGCGCTGGTGCTTTGGCATGGGGGGTAAGATCTTCATTTTCGGGCCTGTTGAGATCTCTAGTTTTCGCCTAATAACTTTGGGGCAGGCCCGTCTAGAGTTTAAATGGACAGGCATCAGTGAAAAGGGAGACATCGAAGAGGAAGGATGGATGGGGAAGGATCAACATATGGAATGTCAGAACAGGTCAGCTCCATATATGGAGATCTAAGGGTTTGAGGTCAGATGTAGAGTTGCTGGCCAATATTGATGACATCAGGGATCTCCATATATGGGCTTAATATTGATGACATCAGGGATCTCCATCCCTGATGATGTCACGTGATGTCACGTGCCCTACCAACACACTGACGGGAAATGCACGATTCCATAGTTAACTGCAACCTTTGGTCGCAACTACTACTACTATACTACTTTTCTAGTTCTACTAAGTGTAATTGTGGTAGATATGTGTTGTTATTGAGGGGCGCCAGCCCCTCCTATGCCCAGCTTTTAGGGTTTGTGTGAACACAAACATTGGCTGATGATTGGCTGATCACCCCATAGCGATAATTTGATTGGCTGAGCAAAGTACATATTGAGGATAAAAGTGAGGGCAGAAAACTGAGAAAAGTGAAGACGCCATTAAAGAGATTAAAATAGGGTGCATTTTGCATCCCAAAACGCAAGGGACGCAATAAAACAACGACCTCTGCATGCACCGGATGCACTACTGTACAGTAGTACATATAATAATAATCATTATAATCGTTTTCTACATGAATATAACCATATAAAACGAAATGGGAGTTAAAGGCTGCAATTTGTAAAAATGGCAAAATATGACTCCTAACGTCGTTGAAGTGGGACTCATAAAATGTCCCATGGAAGAGTGTTGCGTTGCTGCCTTGAAGTCTTAGCCTGGCGCGGCCAGACTCATAGCGGGGATTCACTGAAGATTGCGGGGAGGAAACATCAGTGAACCCTCGCTATGAGTCTGGCCGCGCCAGGCTATTGAAGTCTCACTTGTGTTGGTATATAGATTGTGCGTGTAGGCCGTCTCTACGCAACGGTATCAAGCGAAAAGGAAACGTCGGTCAATTGGATTAAACCCCATTTGCTGCGCTATGGGATGATGAAACTGAACGAACAAATGCGTGGAATCGCGCACGCCGCACAATATTGGCACAAGCCAAATAACGTCTTTGACTAAACACAAGGAAGTGGCAGGCACTCACTTCTGCTGATTATAGGAAAATGACAAAGAGATGCGTATAGGAGAATAAGGAGAGATGACGCATCCTTACTCCAAGGACATCTCCATGCAGGCGCGCAGCCGCGCGCCGCTCTACCACTAATACTAACTAATTTGGCACGGCTTACGGGTATAAGTTACGGGTGGTTTTAAACTCCACTATTGACTTCCCAAATGTGTGTGACCAAAATAGCAATTTATGGGAAAGCGTGCCAACACGCCCATGACCACACCTCTAGGCGCAAATACCGGTGTCGCAAAGAAGATAGCGGGTGATGCTGGACGAAAATACCATTAAGGGACAGAGAAAGCTCCTATATTCGTAATTTTCGGGCAGCGGCTGAATTGCGGGCCGCATTGCGGGTAAAGGCGGCGACGAAATTGGAGCCCTTAGTGAGTATAGACCCGAATCCCCACAAAAGAACACTAGCTACAGCCACTTTAACTTTGATTATTACATTTTATGTCACATTTGGTGTATTTCTAGGGCAAGGCCATTGTATTACTAGGCCGCTGGGGTTTTCCAAGGCTCCTGTGTAATTTCAAGTCTTAGTCACCCCACAGCAAGCTGTTGGCCCTTTCTCACTTTCAGTGTCTCTTTTCTCTTTTTTTCTTCACATAAACCTTAAAGCTCTCTGAGTTGCTCACTTCCGTCCAATGCAAACATTGGTGTGTCAAGTGCTTCAAGTCGTTAAAATGTGACACTATCCAGTGTTCAGGTGGTGGGTTCGAAGTGGCGCAAGCCTTCACTGTCCAAAGGTGGGAACTGGGAAGGTGACTCATGTATGACTGTTATCATCAGTCTGTTTTTTTTTTTCTCTAATGATGGTCTGACTCAGTATTATTAGTACTATTAGATTATAACTGTATTGATCCGGGATGGGGGGATTTGTTACAGTAGGAGTAGGCTACAATGAGACAAACGGTTCATAGAACAACAGAAGCTCACAGAATAGAAGCATCTGTAGTGTACTGTCATGTACATTCACAACCAAATTGTAATATTGCAGGCAAAATGCATATTTATTTAGATTTCAACAACACATTCCCTACACTGTAAATTAAATGTAGTTGGAACCGCCTCTAACCTACACATACGTCTTTGAAAACAACTCATATCCCAATGATCTCAATGAAGGACTGTCCTAAACTCACTGCAGTAATGCAGTTATTTTTTTAATGTGATGTTGAACTTTGGTAGAACCTTCCTTACCTTGTGCTGTATAGCGACATACTGTAATTAACCCATTTAGACCTGAGAACTGCAGATTCTTCTAAATCATGACAGTTTTCTGAAAAACCTATTTTTCTATGTCAGTCATTCTCAAACATTTTCATGTCAAGGACCCCCAAAAATATATGTAATTGGCCACCGACCCCCATCTGAAAATATGTTCTTCCAGGGACCTCCCAGAAGCAAAGATTTGAATTAAAAACGTTCACTGTGAAAGAATATATATTCAAAGATTTGTGCTACATTTTCACGATTTTTCTAAAATAGCAGATCTACAGGCTCGTAGCGCGGCACTCTGTGCTTAAGTATAACATAATGCTTCCAGAATGTGTTAAGAAACAACTCAAGCCAAAAACTGTGTCAAAGACATTTTTGTCTAGACCAGTAAATATTGCTAGACTGTTCACTGTAATTATGACAATGACATTTCAAAGCAGAGCAATAAGTCTCAAATTTGTCACATGAACCTCAATAGCAGCCGTAGGCCTGGCTTTATACCTGTGCTACCTGTTCTGCTGCTGTCATTAGGCATAAACTAGAGAGGTGCCTGTGTTGTGATGTCAGAAAATGCCAGATCCATATATGGAGATATAGGGGTGATCCGGTCCTGAGCCCGGGCAGGGGGTTTTGTGCTGGTTCTGGACA
>NC_136808.1:28327580-28497580 GCF_951216825.1 Electrona antarctica
GAATGCTAGCGTACCTATTCTGTGGTGGTGGTGGTGGTTAACATTTGGTGAAAATAGCAGATGCAGATCTATAAACTCACAATGCGTTGCAAGTGAGTTTGTTGGGGAAGCCACTAGTCAACTAAGTACAGTCAGGGTATGTAGGGACAAGTGGTCAATAGCAAACGTTTGCTTAATTGTCAGGATTTGGCATGGATTACTGACATTGTGCTGTGATCCACAAGTCAAACAATAACAAAAGTACTATCCAGGTACACACTCACTTCACTTCATGTTGTGTGTTAGTTCACCACAAAAACTCAGTGGAATTGCACTGTATATCCGATTTGTTGACTAAAACTGTTGTAATATCACACTATTGGTGCACCCAGAGCGGAACATACTAGAGGAAGTAATCTCAATATTGCATTTTATTATATCCTTCTTTATCTGGGGTTTACTGTATATGTCTCAGTCTGTGTGTGTGTGTGGTTAGTCAGGCCAGTGGAATGCTCTTGCAGTGCCTTGGGGAGGGCGTGGGCTGCTGTTTGGTTTGCGGCTGCTCCAGGGGTGGAGGGGGTTAGACTGCCAGAGACAGCTCTGCCTCAACTTGGCCCTGGTTGTCTCACTATCTGCAGGGGAGCACACACACACACACACACACACACACACACACACACACACACACACACACACACACACACACACACACACACACACACACACACACACACACACACACACACACACACCAGACAACAAGCCTGCCTTTGTGCTCCAACCGGCCACTAGCACCTCTGCTACAAGCGCTTTGCTACAGATGGATGTGTGCGAGTATGGAAAACAGCTTGACTGGAACTACAAGGTTTCTTTAAGCAGAGGATGAGAGATTAGTATTAATCTGTCAGTGTAATGGGAGGGTCTTAATTCGCGGAGCGAAAAGATCAAAGCTGGTGGGATGAAATCATTGTACAAAGTTGTGGAACTGGAAGCCGGATCAGAGATTACCGATGACCCAGTGGTCCAGACTCAGAGTTGCTGTATAGTTGCACAACGCCAATTAACTAGGGCATGATGAGCAAGAGAAAGTGACTGTGATGATGTTCTGTGGAATGGCATGTCATTTTCATTATGCTGATGATTTTAATCGTATAAGCATTTGCATTTCAAATGTAATTTCAGAACATTCTCATCTTTATGGTTATTTTTGCAGACAGCTGGGGACGACCCAAATGCATGGTTAGGGTATACTATATACCACATTATACAGTGTGTCCCTGGTTTGACTCCCGGCTATTTGCTGTGTGTCACAGTGGCCTGCTTTCTTTACGCCATTGCTGACTGTCTGTCACTGTCAAAATAAACCAGGGACCATACAGTCTGGTTGCTAGTTTACCCATGCCCTCTTATAGCACACAATGTTTTTTTTCATCTAAATTATTGTGGGCCTGAATATGTCTAACCTGACTCCGCCAGATGGGGCAGAAGAGAGTACACTGGGTTCCCCCCTCGCTGCCCCATCTGTAATTATTTTTTGTTTTTAAAAAAAGGATATAAATATATAATATATAAAGAGGTGCAAATCAAATTTGGTGATCAGAATGCCTTAGCTAATATACGTAGGTAATGAAATTAATCTGTGTCATGGGAAAAGTCATGGTGTATTTGTTTTTTGTATTTATTTAGGTTTTACCATCAATCTGATAGAAAAAAGTCACACTTCCAATGTTGTACGTGGCACCACTAGATAGATAACTGACTTACTGGTAGAAAAACCCTTCACACAGGACCCTGGTACTGTTTGACTCAAAATGCAGCTGGTTATGACCCCCAGCCTTTACCTACCTTTTCAATCCAGACTACGGTCGTCTGGCTTCTCTGGCTGTCTGGCTGCTGGTCTCTAATTTCGCCTCAGAGACCCCCTCTCTGGTCCAGGGCAGCACACACTCCAGTCCTATGATATCACCTAGTTTTCTACTCCCACCCCCTTCCATCCACATCTTTTTTGTAAGGAAGGAAAGAGATATGTCTAATGGCTTTTCCAGAGAAGGGGAAGAGAGAGTGAGAAATGCTGTGCATGTTAGTGTGATATATTTCTAGATATATACAATAAGCTGCCTTGCTGCTGAAGTGCAATTAAATACCATTTTAAGCCAGTGCACAGTGCAAGTGAAAATGTAAACTTTATAGCGATGCTTGGTTGTACCAACTGGGCTTGAGAACGGAGTTGGACACTATTAATTAACTATTAAGATGTTTTATTTTTATGGCAATTACTGCTGTAGTCACTATTCAGACAGCAGCATTGGAGAGAGAGACTATTCAGACAGCAGCATTGGAGAGAGAGACTATTCAGACAGCAGCATTGGGGAGAGAGTCACTATTCAGAGCAGCATTGGAGAGAGAGACTATTCAGACAGCAGCATTGGGGAGAGAGTCACTATTCAGAGCAGCATTGGAGAGAGAGACTATTCAGACAGCAGCATTGGGGAGAGAGTCACTATTCAGAGCAGCATTGGAGAGAGAGACTATTCAGACAGCAGCATTGGGGAGAGAGTCACTATTCAGAGCAGCATTGGAGAGAGAGACTATTCAGACAGCAGCATTGGGGAGAGAGTCACTATTCAGAGCAGCATTGGAGAGAGAGACTATTCAGACAGCAGCATTGGGGAGAGAGTCACTATTCAGAGCAGCATTGGAGAGAGAGACTATTCAGACAGCAGCATTGGGGAGAGAGTCACTATTCAGAGCAGCATTGGAGAGAGAGCGAGAGGGTGGAAAGGAGGATTCACAGGTTCTCAGCAGGGAATCAAGCTGGACACAGATACTGGTTGAGCAACCAGTGTGCTGATAGTTGTCATATAGATGATGTTTCATAATAGAACTTTGTTGTCCAGACCCCAGTGTTGAGGAATGATCATCAGCCATTATGGGATAGATACTGTACCTCTTACAGTGACTCACACCCCGGATTTGGAGCCCAGACTCAAACTGTGCTATGCAGGGTTGAAATGTATGTGGTGTTGTCCAAATAAATACATTCTTTATTCTTTGTTACTAACAAAGTCTTAAATCAGACTTTGTTAGTAAATGATAATTTCATGAAAAAGGTGATTAACGATATTAACCCATTTAGGCCTGAGGCCGATTCTAAAAACGCCTCTATATCCTTTTTCTATATAGTTTTCTGAAAAACTTCAAATATTCATATAGCAGCATCAAACTTTTTACATTTTTGAATACTGTACATCTCTGGAGCAGCAAATCATTAGACAAAAGGAATGAGGCACTGGCGCAATGCCTGTTTTTTTTGTAAGGTCCTAGCTATGCTATCTGGAGGACTAACTTTTCAATGAGCATCTTCAGAAACAAAACGTTAGTCTTAATAGACCTGTAGTAATATGTGGAGCATCAGTCAGCCGTCTTCAGTTTGTTGGTGAAATGAATTGACCTCAGAGCTAAAAAACAAAACAAAAAAAACTCACACACAAATGAAGGCATCTGTCTCAGTTGTACCAGAAATATTCATGGTCAAAAGAAAAATGGTATTTCGGCATTAAAATGCCATTATCATGATGTTTATTGTTTACTGTGTTTTAGAGGGAGTTTAGGCCAAACACAGTAGTGTGGCTTATATCTGTAACTTTGAAACTCATACCAGTATTATTGTTACTTGAAATTACTGAAGGAAAATTACAGAAACATGTAACAATCACCTGCTTATTAAATGTATGGTGTTCTGAATGACTCCCCAGTAAATCCATCTTCAGAAATAAAGAATGACACTGAATAGAATAAGAGTATGTTGGTGAGATATCCATCAGTATCCGTGCGTCTTATCCCATTCACTAGGTGTGTAGGCATCAAACAAGGTTGCGCTAACCTAACGTCAGATATTTCACAATTCTTGTTGTGTTTACTTAGTATAGGGTTAAAACACGAGTAGCCGGGGGCCGCAAACTTTCGTAGCTGTGTCGTTGCAATTTTTACCCCGAAGAACGAAGAATCTATGTCCGAAACGTTGGTTTTAGTGTTAGTCTTGAATCGACAGCTAAGAGTGTGCAGCAACTCTTTCATGTTGTTCTGTTGGCCGGCACCTCTAAAAGGAATGGTGTGAGTGAGTGTGAGTTGCACCTCTATGAACTCTACTTAGTATCGTGTGCAAGGATTAAATAACAAGTACAGAATCAACAGAACAGCAGTTGATTCCTCTGCTGCTGGCAAGGGTCCATCTACTTCATCAAGTAGCGTTCTCAGCAACAACACAGCAAGTTGGTGTCACCCTCACTGGCCTCACATGTTCCGTTCAGTCCTCCAAAGTTTTGACATGAATACTTTGCAATCCAGTCCTTAAATTACAACACAGTTCGACACCTTGATCAGTTCATTAGTAAAGTTGAATATAGTGGCATACCAAACTGCACGTGTAGCGATGTTTATTAATTTGTACGAAAAGGGAAGAACTTCTCACATGGGAGGAATATTGTAGGTGGAGCTTTTGGAATGGCGGTGCGCAAAGTGTGCTGGTATTTGAAGCAGTCGAACACATTCCAGGTGACCATGACTGAATGTTAATGACTGCATTATGTTGTTTCCGGTCATAGGGCAGCAATTTAAAACATTAATGCACTTCCCCCCTACACATAGTGTTACTGTAACTTTGAGTAACTGCAGTTTCTTCCAGTGGTGAAATTTCATGACGTTAATATTGCGGACTTCCATGTAGTCTGGGGCCACATGAAGCATGATCTCTTTTCACTGCTTTATGATGGCCCTGCCAAAAGGGCAATAGACGTCATTACCATGGCTTTAGTGTTTTAGAAAGACAGCATCCTGCCACCAAAAAACAAAAGTTGTGCACTGCAGCCACAAATGGCAGCACGCAGCAGATAGACAGACTGGACAGTGGCCACCGAGTTTTATGAGAGGCACACATGGACCCATTCTAGCCCCCAGTCTCACTCGGTTTTGGAGGGGGCTGTCCGTATAGGGAGACAGACGGAGAGGGGGTGCCTTTTAGGATTGGGGGTGGGGGGTGCAGCCACAGACACTCTGAGCTGCTCTGAACTATTGAGACAGTCTGTCATCCCCTTTGTCCTGCAGCTCTGTGTCCCTTCCTTTATCTCTCGCCCTGCTTTGTCTATCCCCCACCCGCCTCTTTACATCTTATTTGTACATTTGTACTCACACACACACAATGTTCTACTTAAAACTGCACTAGACTAGACGTTCTGACGTTTGCATAGTCTTGGAACTCGTTTACCCTGTTTGCCTTTAAAGGTATTACTGTATATCATGATATAGACATTACGTTTGTTGTGTTCGTTTTTTCAGTGGGCTGACATACTAAATCGCATGCACACACACACACACACACACACACACACACACACACACACACACACACACACACACACACACACACACACACACACACACACACACACACACACACACACACACACACACACACACACACACACACACACACAGATCATGTGTGTGTTTGTGGCTGTGTGTGTGCAACAGCGCATGCCTCCAAGTGTTTGTTTAGCCCCCTGAGATAGCTGAAGCCCAGTCTGGGCTTGTCAGAGTCAGTTTTATGAGTCAACCTAACACACACACAGGCATATTTGCAGATATTGGAGTCTGACTCTGTTCCACACTCACTCACATAATCATCAGTTCTCAACCATCCTGAGTAATGTTAGAACCTGTTCCCTTTCCCAACACTCCTTTAAAACAGGATTCCCAGAGAGGTTGATATAAACACCTCAAGCATTGCATGTCATGTACTACTGAATCTTTTTTTCTGTGTCTCTCACTCTCACTCTCTCTCACACACACACACACACACACACACACACACACACACACACACACACACACACACACACACACACACACACACACACACACACACACACACACACACACACACACACACACACACACACACACACACACACACACACACAGTTGAGTGTGGATATGTTCGGTGGGGTGTCAGGTCAGCTTCTGCTTTGGAGCATGGAACACAATAGACAGACATTCACTTAATTTCCCCCGTAGCAAAAATCAATACCAATTTGGCCCATCCATTTTGGACATCAGTTCCACTCTGACCGTCATATGATGAGGGAACTGGAAGCCTGGAAGGGCCTCAGCTCCTCTCCCACACTGGAAAGAAATGGGCCAGAAATGAGCTGGTCGGTGGTTAGGTCACTAAGGAAGGCATTCGGCTAAGAGAGTTTTATCCAGACTCAGGCACTGGGGGGGAAAAAGCAATAGTGTAACTGTTACACTACTGTTACACTGTAACACAACGGATGGAGTCATTTTGGATCATAATTCTGTAACAATTCTCCCTTTAATTATTGCCAAATGACCCATCTATTGGTGGTGGGATCTTAATACAGTTCATACTGTAGTAGGGTGTATCTCCCTGTTTGGCCTATTTTGACAGAAGATTACAACTTATCAACTGAAAAGGGGTCAATGGGTGTTGAAATACATTATTGTTTTGTTGAATGAGCATACATTATGCTTACTTTGTTTCTACCTCTAAACTCCTTTCTCTGCTGCTCTGTAGAGGAGATGAAATAGTTGGCTTGGATTCTTGGAGGTCATGGTCTGGAACAGGCCTGAACAACCGATTTGGCCATCTCTGCCCTCCCAGCTTGTCAGTCAACGCACGCACGCACGCACGCACGCACGCACGCACGCACGCACGCACGCACGCACGCACGCACGCACGCACGCACACACACACACACACGCGCCAGCTCTGTAGGGTATTTGGGGTCAGTGTAACCCCCCCCCCCCCTGCTGCTTCCCCATGCTGCACATAGTTGAAGCACTCTAAATGCTCCTGAAGCATATTTGAGTTTGTCAGCTTGGGTAGGGCTACCGGCTCTCCTAACAATATTAAATGGGACGATACCCAAGCCAAGTTTAGCCACTACAGACTAGGGCTGGATGGGGATGGGAATGAATATGAATATGAATGTTTTTTTCTTGCCATGATGGCGTTTCCCAGAACTTCCATTCACCAACACTGTCATGTCATAAACCTCTGTAATAAAATGGATCGTTCTGACTGAAGAGACTAGCGCATAGTGTCTGGACATGTCTCTTTGATGTTATTGTTTTATGCGTTGCTGTTGTGATGCGTTGCTTCTCAAACAAATGTAAAAGGTGAATACGGTATGTGAATATTTAATGAATGTATGTTAATTTGCTGGCTCTGCTAGGAATGGACATGCTGCTTTTCATTACAGCAATATAAAACTATGCATCAATTTCTGGTGGAGAATTGATTCATTGTTGAAATCTGTTGCGGGGATGTCTTTAAGTGAATGAACCACTTTGGCTGAGTGCAAAATGTTCTTTAGCAACTTTCACTCTCAAACGCTTTCAGTGGAACATTGAAAAAGAGAAACACTAGAAGGGTGCAATTTAGGGAAATTACAAGTATTGTTGCCTACTTTGATCACACTGACGCCGTCGGGACCCGAGGAATCCACTGGGAGACATTGCGTTGTGGGGCCGAGCAATTTGGTGCTGATCGGATCCTGCGTTCATGATATAGGGCGTTTTTGTTTTTAAAAAATAGGCCCCTCAGGCTCCAATTACATTGTCACCTCACCCCTGAGATCATGTGTACGTACGAGGGGATTGATCACCCCAAAATTGCCTTTGCTGCTGTGTTGATTCCACCACTCTTTACATGTGATTCAAATTTGGGGTTAATTGGACGTTTTGTTCATTATTTTTTCTATCAAAATTCTGTGTGGTGCATTTTTATCACATGGATCTCTGGATCCATGTGATAAGATTTGGACAAGATCTGTAGGAGGAGGAACAATAAGTGTGTTTTGAATCAAATTCTAAATGTAAAATGTAAAATATAGTTAGACGCAAGGATATCGTAGGCCTCTGGACTGTGAACCTGAGAAAAATTGATTCACTAATCAATTAATATAAAACTATATAACACCGCTTAGCAAAATGCAAGCACAGCAATTTGACATATATCTTGTGTGAGTGCTGACAACTGTTGGAGGAGTAGCATGGCAAACTTTTGGGTTGCTGTGACAAGAATATGTGACAAGAATAATGGAATAAATATAAAATATGAATTATTTTGGCTGGTGGATCAACCGTTTTTTACTCCTTCTCTACCACGTCTCTGGACACAGTGATTTGCAAGTGTAGGCTGACTTTGACCAATTTGCCTTATTTTACTCGGCTATCAATCCGACCAATTCATTTCTAGATCAGGTGGCTTGGCTATATGGTTTAAATTTGTATCCCTGACATCATAAACTGAGCTCTAAATATCTAAATTTCAAAATGAACTGATTAACTACTAAAACCTGGGCCTGTACTTAGTTTACTGCATTCCCAAGGGTCTAAGATGCACAAGGGTTTGTCCGGATTATATGGGGCCTAGTTATGCTTAAATCATTACATTTCTTATTATTCAGATCGTATGACATAGTTGTGTTGTAAGTAAAAGTCAGCAAAAATGCAATCATGGGCTGCGAAATGTTTCTTTTCATAGCCTGGCCCTGAATGAGTGTCGGTTATATGCTTGCATCATTCATTTACAACTAAATAGCCTCCTCCCACTCACTTTTGAGAAAAGCACACTTTATGCACGCACAGCTTTGTCCGTGGTTCTGTTGACCAAGTCATAGATGTAGTCATAGTATGCGGAGTATGTGGAAGTGCTGTTTATCCCTGTGGTTTGTGCCCGTGATTCGTCACTGACTTTACCTCTTCGTTTTCAATGCAGCTTTTGCAGCTCCTGTTGTTTCCCTGATGCGATGGAGGTATGGTTTGTGTGTGTGTGTGTCTCACTCGGACACACGATATTCATGGGGAAACAACAACAACACGGACGTGTGGTGTTAGATGGCGGTGCGCAAGCTTCTAGTATATTACAAAGACAGTGAATGTACTATGTACATTTTAAATGCTATGCTTTTCCTGCAGGACACACAATGGTTGACCCAGATGGCATATAGCACCAGTGAGCCCTCACCAGTTGGCCAGTAGAATGTCTAGCCAACTTGCTTTCATCTGAGCACTGACATTTGTCCTTCCAAAGGGCTTTAGCCTAAGCCGTTGACCCTTACTCTGTACTCACGTGTGCAGTGTGCACACACGTCTGTGGTCGCTGCCCCTCGTGCATGAAAAGAGGGATTTTATTTTAATGGTTTGGTGATTTCAAAGCCTGTACACAGCAATCGGTCTCCATCTCCAGTGTCTACCCACTATTCATTACTATCCTGTATTCCAAGTCATTACTACAACTGTACTCCAATCAGTCTTCATATTAATATATTGCTTTATTGGATGTGTCCGTATGCTTTTCTTAATCCCACAATGATACTACTGTACGTGTTCGCAGTTATTTCCAGTATGCAACTTCTTCTTTTTGAAACTTCCTGTTATGAAAGTGGTAATCCCATCAACACCTCTATTTTTAGAACCCCCCCACCCCCCAATAACACACAGTGACCGAGCCCTTGACTGTTAGCAGTAACACAATTACACTCACCCACGCTCAGTATCTCATGTCTTAAAGGGTATGTCAAATGGGTGGCTACTGTCTGAGTATATAGTACTAGTACGATGTCAAGATATGATCATCGGTTATATGTGTTAATGAACCACATTCTTGATTCCTCCGGAATTGAGGATAAACAAAGTTGTCTAAATTCAATTGAATGAATTTCCCTGCACATTCCTGTCTCCCAGGTCTCTGGATGGCCGGCTGCAGGTGTCCCACAGAAAGGGCCTGCCCCATGTCATCTACTGCCGCCTGTGGCGCTGGCCCGACCTGCAGTCGCACCACGAGCTGCGGGCGGTGGAGCTGTGCGAATACGCCTTCCACACCAAGAAGGACGAGGTGTGCGTCAACCCCTACCACTACCAGAGGGTGGAGACCCCAGGTATACAGCCACTTCAGTACCTTTCCCACTCTGACTTTTATTTAGTCGTTTCCCAGTCCATGCACATTCGTAAGGCCATTGGTAAACCACATGAACCCTAGCATCCCTTTTCTGGAAATGTCATAATAGGTGACCAATGACATTTGTAGTGTTGTGAACTTGTAGATGGGATATGTTCGGCAAAGAGATTTGCAGTCGAGAGAAATGAGTATAGACTGCTGAGAGACGCCAGTGTAGGGTTTAAGACTTAAACCCTACACTGGCGTCTCTCAGCGGTCTATACTCGTTTCTATTCTGGATCTCGCCTTTTAACCACTTAAACTTTAAGTGGTTAAAAGGCTAGATCCAGAATTGAGTCTGTTTAGAGAAGTCCAGGCCCGTTTTAGGTGCTTTCCACACGAGAACGGCTCGGGCTGTTAGCCGCACAAGTTTGTAAACGATATAAAACTTTCCTGCGTCCACATTGCGGTTATGTTAATTATGCATGTAGTCCAGACGAGAGCGGTAGAGCTCCGCAACACCTCTGAATGTCAGATAATTGCTCGTTTAGATTGATTCCACCTGCTGCGCAGCACAGCGCTAAACATTGCACATAGGCTATACAAAAGTATAAAAAAAGAGCAATTGGAAACAGTGAAAACAGGCCGTTTATAGAGGAATATGGACAGTAAACAATGTGTTTATCCTACCTGGGTCAATGCAAAGCCGTTTTGAAGTTACACAAAGAATGTTTAATTTCCACCCAAGAAGACGAAGCACTTTGATGAGGTCCATGCATGCTGTGCAGTGTGCACTGCGCAGTCAGACCTGCCTGAGAGGAACAGAACGGTGGCTGTGCAAGCTCACTGCATGGCTGCAGATCGGCTAAGAGATTTATAGACATTAGGCCTATTTGCAAATATAAAATAGCTGTGAGTGATACTGGTGGTGGAAAGCCTGTGACGTGAGGTTAGTTTGGCGGGGGCGAGGGGACTATTGCATCACCGTTTCAGCAAATAGGCGGCATTCTCTGTACACATGGAGACGACAAAGTCGCGTCTCCAAACATTCCCACTCTGGAAGGTGGTTTCAAAATTAGCCGGTTAAGTCCCCCAAAACGCCATCTCCGTGTGACAGAAAGGGCAGATCGGCTAAATACCTCCCCGGGGTAACGCAGAATACGTCCTCGTCTGGATACCCTCTTAGTTTGCAAATTCTCGCATGTGATATTCTGGTTTGTGTGAGGCTCTGATGCGCTTGTTGTGTATGTACGTGCAATTGCAGTCTTGCCACCGGTGCTGGTGCCCAGACACACAGAGATCCCCAGCGAGTTCCCACCTCTGGATGACTACAGCCATTCGATCCCCGAGAACACCAACTTCCCAGCTGGCATTGAGCCCCAGAGCAACTACATACCAGGTACCAGCATAAACCGCAAAATCCAGAGTGTCCTATTTAGCACTCGGGATATTCCAGTGTACTTTCCTTTCAGGACAGCTTACTCAGACCTCAAGGCTCTCAAGAGTCAGAGCTGTCAGTCTGAGAAGACGTTCAACATAAAACATTTGCAGTGACAAGGTGAACGCTCAAGCACTCAGACACCTGGGACATTGAGTGATATAAACCTCTAGGCTACATCATGAGTCGCACAGCTCACCGAGAGTGCTTGCCTCTCCTCTCCTCTTCTATGCTCTGCCCTCCTTTAGTGGATCAGTATGAACCTTTTCTATATTCAGTTTTTCACAAAGGTCTGACACAGTCGCTATGCTTGCCTTGTACCAAACCCTAAATTATTTATTGTCAGTTTATTTTATACTTACGGTACACTGCTGGTCCTGTGTACGATGTGTAAGCATGTAAATGACAAATAAAATTAACCTAAATATACCCCACCTAATTTGTGATAATAGGTTCTTGGAAACTTGCTCCTCTTGATGGATCTATTGTGGCTATATGGAGCATTTGATTGATTACATATATCTTAGTCTATGAACAGGTTGAAAAGTATCTTGCCACTAATAAATTATTGTACAAGTTCCAATCTGGCTTCAGAACATCCCACTCCACTGACACATGCCTTCTCTATTTGAGCAACCACATCAAACAAGAGGTGGACGCTGGCAAATACTGCGGCATGGTCATGCTGGACCTCCAAAAGGCTTTTGACACCGTGAACCACTCCATACTGGTTAACAAGCTAAAAGCAATTGGTTTCGATAGCACATCAGTGAGCTGGATGCAATCCTACCTGGAGGGGAGAGAACAGATGGTGTCCCCCCCCCTCCCAGTGAGCTGTGGCGTTCCACAAGGAAGCATACTAGGGCCTCTACTGTTCCTAATATATGTAAACGACATGACTTCAGCTTGTGACTGCAACTTGTTCCTGTTCGCAGATGACACTGCTGGTCTCGGACAGGGACAAACTGCAGGTTGAAAATGCCCTCAGCTCTGAACTCGGTAGAATCTGCACCTGGCTCGCTGATAACAAACTATCTTTACACCTGGGATCTAATAGTAATCTCAGCAAGGCAAATGGCTTCTTGGTTAGAGTGGGTGACAATGTTATCACACGTAAAGATGAAATTACCTACCTAGGTTCCATCCTGGAGGCTAATCTTTCCGGTGATAAAATGGCCACCAACGTAATCAAAAAAGTCAACCAAAGAACAAGATTCCTTTACAGGATCTCCTCACTGGTCGACAAAAACACCTTGAAGACCTTAACAGGAGCCCTTGTACAAGGCTTCTTTGACTATGCATGCACCTCCTGGTACCACAGCACCTCAAAGGCCCTTAAAACTAGGCTCCAGACCTCCCAAAACAAACTGGTCAGGCTCCTACTTGGCCTCACCCCCCGAACCCACCTCACCCCTGCCCACTTTGACAGACTGGCATGGCTTAGGGTCGGCGACAGAGTACAGCATCTTGCAATGGGTCTGGTCCACAAGATTCGATACTCCACCAAGATACCCATGTACCTGTGTAGATACTTCCTTAATGTTAACGAAGTCCACACCCACAACACCAGAGGGAGTGCAACGAACCATGTTCAACCCAGATTCGGCACAAACAAGGGACTAAATTCTTTTCGCTCCTATGCCACCAAAATGTGGAACACCCTACCAACAGTCATTAAGACATGCAAATCCCTTGACTCCTTCAAAACCGCTCTCAAAGGGCACCTACGGATGGCTGCAATTCGAAACTGGCCCCCGTAAAATCTGAATCCCCCACCACCGCCCCCCCCTTTTCCCCTCACTGTATATGTTTCTTTTCCCTTTTTACCTCCATTATGATGAATTCCTGTACTGTTCTTTGTCTATATAGAAGTGTCTATTTGTACGTCTCTTAATGTTTTGATGAATTGAACATGGTGGACCCTGTTGTAAACAAGTGTAATGCTTAATTGGGTCGTCCACTCACAGTTAACAGCCTTTGTATTGAGTTTGTGCTTGAAATGTACTGTAATTCTGCAAACTGTTAATACAATTTTCAATCAATCAATCAAAGCTGATTGTGCCATGGGTTTTGTTCAATGACCATAAGTACTTTGTATGTGTTCCAGAAACACCACCCCCAGGCTACCTCAGTGAAGATGGGGAGACCAGCGATCACCAGATGAACCACAGCATGGATACAGGCTCCCCTAGCTTGTCACCCAACCCTGTCTCCCCCACACATAACAGCATGGGTAAGGGGTGTGTGTGTGTGCGTGGGCGTGTGCGCACGTGCGCACTGTAGAATCCTCATTGTTAAAGTATACATTTGTAACTGAATGTTCAAATGTTTGTACGCAGTTGTACATTCTCTGAGAATGTTAAAAAAGTAACATTGAACATTTTACTCTGGGTTTGGCGTTGTCACAGGAGACCAAAAATTGTGTGCTTGAGCATTCCTGTGTGTAGTACATGGTACATATGTTCAGAGTGTGTGCGTGGGTGCACATTTCCACATTTGACCTAAGTTAACCACCTTCCTAGTCCTACTTTCTTCTACACTGCTGTCTGCCTTCTACCCTACTTAGTAAACTGGCCATGAGTTGTCAATACTTGTGCTCTTTTTTCCCTCTACACCAAGTCCCTTTGCCAAAAAGAGACGATCTACAAGCTCACAATGTGCTGCGTTGTGAGCTTATAGATCGGCTATTTTGGGTGAATGTTCCCCGCAGAATAGGGATGTTGGGGTTCAAGTGGTTAACTGGCGACTCGAGTGATCCACTGCCACCTATGCATACCCTCCCTCTCTCCTTTTCTGAGGAACATACTCCATTTTTGTAATGGTGGGAAGCTGTGGGTGAAAGAACCCATTGTCTTCCCTCCTCCCTGCTCTCTTTCCGAACGGGGACAAGACACCAGTCAGCCCACACTAACATCAATAATAATATCCTCCGCTTATTGTATCAGAACGGAAAATCACCGGGGGTCTTCACCGCTAAGCAACCGAGTGAAATAATAAATAGCAGCTTCACATGGCTCTGCTGTCCATGGAGCCCAGAACTGGACTTCAAAGCCAAGGACAGAATGTTTAAACCTTTTTTTTTTTTTTTTTACCAGAACCAGTGTTGAATTTACTGAAAGCTATTATGGATAAGCATGTAATTTGACAATTTTTGGCTCTAGTGTCCCTCTAGTGAGGGTTGAGTTTCCACATTTTGTCTCATTTGGCTTCTGGGAAACTGGGTGTATGGGTTTGACATTTTGTGACGTAAACGTCTTCTGTTTTCTTTGAGTTTTTTTCAGCTCTCCATTTCACCCCCTTTTTTTTCCTCTAGCTTCCCATTTTTCCTTCTTTCCTCTCCACAGCTGTCTATATTCATGCTCCTTTTCCCTCTTTGCTTTTTAAAGCCCAAACAATGCCAGATCTTTGGGTTTGTCAGAGACTGAGTAGGCCAGAGATAGATGGAGTTTCTTTAAAATACTGTATTCTTCTTATTTCTTTCCCGTATACTAAATTAAAACATTTAACAAATACTGGGGTGGACCCACAAATTTGGGGCAGAGGTTCATCGTTGGCATCCAGGGAGTGATCCTGTTCTGTCAAATAGAGTTGAGTTTTTTCTTGCGTAGCCGGGTGATCTTTTCCCTTTTTACCTCCTTACATGATTTCCTGTTTTTTATATAGAAGTGTATATTTCTACGTCTCTAAATGTTCTGATAGGTAGGTTTTCTCTGCTGTTACAGCCCATACATTGAATTTAGATTACCCCAGATGATGGGTAGGCAGATCTCTTGTTGTCTGGCTGTGTAAGATCATAGTTGAGTTGGCCACACTTCATCCATGTGACCTGGTAACCAAGCAGGATTCTCTTCCCTTCAGATCTGCAGCCTGTGACGTACTGTGAACCGGCCTTCTGGTGCTCCATTTCGTACTATGAGCTGAACCAGCGGGTGGGAGAGACCTTCCATGCTTCACAGCCCTCACTGACGGTGGACGGCTTCACAGACCCCTCAAACTCTGAGCGCTTCTGCCTGGGTCTGCTGTCCAACGTCAACCGCAATGCAGCTGTGGAGCTCACACGCAGACACATTGGTAAGTCTCGTCACCTCAATGAAACGATTATCATTTAATATAGACTAGAGACAATACAGGTTGCGAATACAAGCGGCCGGTTTTCTTCGACGGGTGGCTGGCATCTCCCTTAGAGATAGGGTGAGAAGTTCAGTCACACGAGAGAGACTCGGAGTAGAACCGCTGCTCCTTCACCTGGAAAGGAGCCAGCTTAGGTGGTTCGGGCATCTGGTTAGGATGCCTCTCGGGCGTCTCCCTAGGGAGGTCCTCGACGCACGTTCCACTGGGAGGAGACCCCGGGGCAGACCAAGGTGCAATACATCGACTCACTGGCCTTGGAACGTCTCGGAATCCCCCAGGAGGAAGTCACTAATGTTGCTCTGGAGAGGGAAGTCTGGAGCACTCTGGTGGAGCTGTTGCCCCCGCGACCCGACTACGGATAAGCGGTTGAAGATGGATGGATGGATGGATGGATGTATAGAGACAATACATGTCTATACAGATAGGTCATAAGCGCCCTACTTCAGTGTTCAAATCCCCACCTACTTTGGTTGGATAACCAAGGGTGCTTATTGTTATGGACACCATAACCAATGCATCTTCAAATGGAACTTAAGTATTAAGGGTCTGGATTATTTTCTCTTGAATATTTAAAAGTGATATATAAAAGGTTGCAGGGCAAAGTATGAATTAGCCCAAGCCCATACTCAATCTGCATAAATTCTTTGGTTTGTAATCACAGTGTGGTCTTTTACTTACTCCCTTATATATTCTTATATTCTGTGAACTAACTAACCCCTAATTGAGAGACAGGCACACAACAGGCCGGTAACAAAGCATTAACCTACCGAAAAACAACAATATAATTCCTGTTATCCTGTGTTATGGTGGTGATCTGATGGATCATTGTGTTGTGTCTCTGTTCCCTGGAGGCCGGGGAGTGCGGCTGTATTATATCGGAGGTGAGGTGTTTGCGGAGTGTCTTAGTGACAGTGCCATCTTTGTCCAAAGCCCCAACTGCAACCAGCGCTACGGCTGGCACCCTGCCACGGTCTGCAAGATCCCCCCAGGTATGTAGAGAGAGAGATTCTCTCACGCCTTGTGTGCTCTTTGGTTATATCCTTGCTGTCTAACACATTGGTTTTCAAAGTGGGGTTCCCATATTTAAGCTGTTTATTAGCATTTATTTTTGTGAATGGTCCTCGCAGGCTATTGGATCTGTAATCGTGGTTGCGGTCCCATAGCCCGGATGGACGGTGGTGGGTGGAATTGGCGGGTATGGACTGGTTAGGCTTAACAATTGTCTCTGGGCCGTTCCATTCAGGATGTAACCTGAAGATCTTCAACAACCAGGAATTTGCCGCACTGCTGGCCCAGTCGGTCAACCAGGGCTTTGAGGCCGTCTACCAGCTCACCAGGATGTGCACCATCCGCATGAGCTTCGTCAAGGGATGGGGAGCTGAGTACAGGTGAGCAACGCATCCATCAGTGAGTGGTAGCTGGCCATTAAGATTCACACTATCAAACTTGATCATCAAGTGTGCTATGACTTGATATCTTTTTCATATTCTACATTCTTTAGTTTAGACCTGAGGCTGATTCTAAAAAATGCCTTCTAAATCGATAGTTCCGACACGTTTTCGTGCCAAAAGGACCCCCAAAACGATATGTTAAAAAAATATCTAAATGATTAGTTTTCAAAAATAGCAGATGTACAAGCTCACAGCGTGTCACGAATCACGATGGTTGTAGATCTGCTATTTTTGAAAACCACTGTTATAAATCCTAATGCTGTCACATTTGCGTCACATTTGCTTCGTAGCTTCACGTCGCTGACTTCCATTGACAATGAAAGGTAGACTGTCGTTGCGTCTGCCCGTGCGAACGCAACAGAATCGAGTTTTATGAAAAACACATGATATGACTCAAATCTAAAATGACACGGATATTTTCCCAGTTTTAATGGTTAAGGTGTATAGCGTGATCTCTCTGCATGAATGGCAGCTGTCTCTATTATCTACAGTATGAGAGTTAACTGTCTCTATTATCTCAAACAGTATGAGAGTTAACTGTCTCTATTATCTCAAACAGTATGAGAGTTAACTGTCTCTATTATCTCAAACAGTATGAGAGTTAACTGCCAACTGCCAACAATATTAACCTGATAATCTCATTTATACTCCAGTGTTAATTTTGTTGCCTAAGACTAAAAGACTGAGATTTTGATATTTAGTCGACTAAGACTAGACTAAGACTAAACAATTTCAGATGACTAAAACTGAATGGTGTTATTCAAAAGACTAAGACTGAAGTATTAAAAGAGCAGTGGGTCATCATGATTATAGAGTGGAGAACGTTGGTGTGTGTTATGAACTACCACTACCCACCCCGGTTAAGAGGGTACAGCCTTATGTGTCCAGTGGCAGCTCTTTTGTTTGAGATCAGAAGTTCACCAGACAACAGAGACCAACACGGACCATGAATCTCATAGCAAAGTCTCCAGCCACCCACTCTCTCTCCCAAGCATCTGCATGCACGCCACAGTATGTCACGCTGCCAAGACCCCATCGGCAGAACAGCCCTAGCCTGGCCCAGCACAGGGCCAGTTCTTAAACAAACACACATGTGCTGTGTCAAAGAGAGATGTCAGACTTTCCCCCACCGCTCCCCCACCCTCTTTTCCACCCAGCGTGACTCACCTGATAGTAGCAAACAAGAGGACGGGAGAGAGAAAATGGCGTGTGCGTGCGTGCATGTGCGCAAGCTTCTGTCCTCGTCTCTCACAATCTGTCTATTTTTTTCACTCTGTCCCTTTGCCTACCCGTTGCATCATTTTGTTTTATATTCCTTTTATATATATATGACTCCTTCAAGCATATCTCTTTGACCTGAAGTATAATTTAATCATCTAGTGCCTTTCTGCCTCTGTGTTGGAGTAGTTCGTTTTCACATCATGCTCACTTGAGAGGGAACATGAAAATAATTGCCACTCACCAGGTGCAAAGAAACCATCCAATTATATTCCTTCTCTATTACGCTGTTTTTTGTTTTCACTCAAACGCTTTGGATGGGCAATTATAAATACTGTGCTGCCCATGATCTCATCTGCTGGGGAATCATGCTAAGTTGCTTTACTTGGAGATGTCAGTGGTACTTTGTGGTTCTGTTTTAAATGCTTAAAGAGTTTGGAATAAAGAAAGTGATTTCTACATTTTTAAATCTTTTTTTTCCCTGTCTCTTTCTAGACCACATGATTTCACTTTTTTGCTTTAGATGCATGCATGTACCTTTTTATTCGCTGCATGTGACTCTCCCACCTTTCCTGTCTCTTTCTACACTGACTTATCGAAATAAAGCAGAAATATCCATAAAAGAAGAAAATATGCCACTTGGGCTACTGCTCTCTCACACCACTACCTAGTCAGTCTGCTGG
Source organism: Electrona antarctica (assembly GCF_951216825.1). Lineage (NCBI taxonomy): Eukaryota > Metazoa > Chordata > Actinopteri > Myctophiformes > Myctophidae > Electrona > Electrona antarctica. The sequence goes on from NC_136808.1 coordinate 28,346,442, forward strand.
CATCTGTCACTATCTTGAATACATTTTAAAAAGATGATGTGGTTGTTAAAGAGGCGTGTGGTTTTGAAACCTGTTCGGTCGGTGCTGTAGACAAAATTGAAAGTAAGATTAAGAGAAATAGTTTGAGGGAGAAACTGGTTCTCAGTACAAAGAGGGGGGCGTGTTTCTTTGTTGTTGTGACTATTGAACCATGTGTTCTCTCGCCTCATGTCCCAGGCGGCAGACGGTGACCAGCACCCCCTGCTGGATTGAGCTGCACCTCAACGGCCCCCTGCAGTGGCTCGACAAGGTGCTCACACAGATGGGCTCCCCCAGCATCCGCTGCTCCAGTGTGTCCTAGGGAAAAAGTTCCTCCACCCACTTCCACATCCACATCCCCCTATCGAGTAAACAGACTAAGAACTCAACTCACAAACTGGATACAGACACGAGCAGCTCCGCAAAGGTCTGGAGAGAAGATGAGCCCTTCAACTCTGCCAACAACCTCCATGTGCAACTTAACGCCCTCTTACCCACCGACTGTTGGTAGCACTTTTTATATACATGTTGTTTGTGACAAAAGGGGACAAGTGCATTAAAGCAGAGCCATTAGTATGGTTTCCACATATGTATTCCCAATATATTTTTAATGGCAATTATGTTTTATATAAACTTGGCATTTAAGTGCCAAATACGCTGTAGCATGGGAGCAGTGTGATTTAAAAATTCAAGAGATTTTTCACTTTCTTTCTCTCCTCAAAGCTGTTTTCATGTTTCTTGTTTTTTGTACAGATGCTAAAAATGTGTAGTTGTTTTCCCCCAACTCTGATTTTTTTTAAGTATATAGGGTAATTTTGTATAGCATGTGTAAGATTGTTTTAAACACATTAGTGGAATTTGTTTCTCTTTTTGGGCATTTAATAGCTGTTCTGAAGAGGTTTTCAAATTGACCCAATGAGATGGATTGAAAATGTACGAATTACTGGAAAACAAAACGTACTCTTCAGTCATCACTTATGAGTGGTGCTTGAAATGAGGGAAGCTGCAAGCATTGAAGGACACTTTAAGGTGCTCATTTATATTTGTTTCTTAGAGATAAGATATTGCCAATTACACAGGTGTATGAAAGAAGGCAACCAAGTGCCAAAGGAACAGTTGAGTTCATTTGACCAGCTGCTGTGGACTTGTAAAGTACAGTACCTGCCCACCAATTCCCACTCAAGCCTGATTTAGAGCATGGTCGCCTCGCATGTGCGAATGACCTTCACATGCCGAGGCAAAATCCATATTTTGCCATGCTGAATGTGGGTAGTGCAGAATGTGATGCACATGGAAATTAATTTGTGAGCAACTTGACATTTGAGTAGTGGATTGGTTTGTTGGTCACACATGAGTCACCAAAGTTGAAATCCACGTGAAGCAGAAGATGCAAATTTGCTTCGCCATGGGGAGCATTGCACCCCTTCGCACTAATAGAATGGAAGTGAACAGGAGGCGAATAATATAATATTGAATTTGTGCATGTCTGACCGTACCTTTTCTGCTTCGGCAGCCAAGTGTTATGCGACTAAATTATAAAACAACGTTTTAATCTATTATATTGTCACATCTGCCTGCCAGTGGCATAGTTGATTATGCTGTGGATTTGAACTGTGGCCAGATGTCTCTATGTCTGAGTGAGTAGTCTTGATAGTTCAGGGTAGAGCTCAGGAAGGAGATATTGTTTTTACTTCAGGTTATACAGCAATTCACAATGACATCATACAGTATAACATCACAAAGCGGATATGCCTGTTCATTCCGCTGATATTACATAATGTATCAATATGATCAGGTGATAATGGAACATAGCTGTACTAGTGCTCGCCTCTTGTGATACTGATATCCTGTAGTGAGTACAGGAGTGCTTTGCCAATTTGCAATCTGTGCTGTGTTTTCAAGTAGTATGGTATTTAACGATACACCTACAGCAGACATTTACCGCACACTAGCAGGCCCCACATAGTTCTGGAAAACATTTTATTTAACATAACATAACATTCAGTCAGCCACATCATGTGCGTGTCCTACAGAAGCAGGATTCCTTTCAGCATTCTGTAACATATCGCCATTATTTTCATTGTCATTGTCATTGATGATCGACTTTTTAAGCACTCAGGTTCTGAAAAACAAGCTCAATTGTGTACATGGCTCACTACGAGGGACAGTGGTGTGTTTATTTTCCATGAGTTTTTAGATTGTGGAGTCTATTTTGCTACCCGTTATTTTTGTAGGACTTGAAGGGGGATAACATACTGGATGGTATCTGCCCCCAGTGTTAAGCAACACAACACATACTGCAGGCAGATCTGGGGTCTGATCTTGTATTTTTCTATATGTGAGGCCGTTTTGATCTACGTTGTTCTTCTTTTTTACAAAGGGAAATGTTTAAAATGGGTATATGTACATTATAGTAATTCTACCCATCATTTTTAATTGCATGTAAGTATATACATGTTTTTAGGCTAACATGTCCTTTATACGGTTAATGGTTTTGGCAGCAAATGAACAAAAGGGAGGAAGCAAGACTTTGATAAACATTTAAAGACCTATTGCTGTACAACATTGTTAGGTGAAGTATCACTTCTTAGTTCTTTAGTGACATGTTTAAAAACGTGTCTGACTGCAAATGGGATTCCTTCCAGTGCCCACCCCAAGTATTTAACATGACGGTGTCACAAAGTGGGTATTATGGTTACTATGATGTTATTGCTAGCCCAATGGTGCTAAGCTTTGACATTCTGCTTAGGTTTATTACTGTTTGACTATGATGACAGTAACCCTCAAAGTCTACTGCCGCATACGTACAGATAGTTTCAGAAAAAGTAGTATCTACCTATCTGAAACGAGAGTTATTTATGAAGATGTCCCAAGATTCTATGCGAGTAAACTTCTAAATCGCATTTCATTGGCCTTTTTTAATCCAATTGTCATTTCATTTATACAGTACAGAATATTTTGCAGGCAGTTTTTTTTTTTTTTTTTGTATTATATTCTTCAAATAATTGTATATTTTTTCTCTTTTGACTAAATTGACTGTAATTTGTGCATATTCGTTATGATTTGTGCTTTTGTGTTATGAATTGCTCTTTTAGATGTGTTCTGTATAAAAATGATATGCCCATAAATTGTTATTGTTATACATTGCATTTTTTGTTTGTTATTGTTGGTCTATAAATAAAATCCTATATCTTGTGGCGGTAACTGGAGTCAAGTTGTCAAGTTTCAAAGAAAATCTTCTTACACACACACACACACACACACACACACACACACACACACACACATTATTATATAATAATTACGGACCCACTGCAGACTAATTAAAACCACATCTGATTCTTCTGTTGCAGTTTGTCCCTGAATATTATGATGGCTTGCTTTGTTCAGACACTACAATGCTATAAGTAAATGTAAAGTGAGAATGAGCTGTGATAAACCTGCCCGTCAATGCAATACAAAAGAGATCATTCTTTTGCTGTTAAAATGAAGCTCATGAAAACAACTACTCGTCTAGCACATTTGTCTATCATCATCCACGCATATAAATCAAAATGAAATCAATCACTTTCACCTGCAGGGGACAGGGTGGATTACCATTACCGCACGGCCCAGGCCCTAGGGGCCAAAGAGCTTGGGGGTCTCTAACTGTTCATGGATTGTCTCTGTTATTAACTTTCTTGTCAAAGGGCATTCACTCATGTCAATAACAAGCCCAAAAAGCCATGCTGAAAAACTGAAGTAGTTAAACACTTTGTAGGTGATACAAGAAAGTTACCTTTTAACTGAGTGTTTATCACGGCAGTTTATCTATAGGACGGAATTAAAGTTAATGATGTGTAGGCCTACTGCTTACTTAGGTGGCAGGCCTCAACTGTGACAACGAGATTCCTTACACAAACTGCCGTACAAACTATTTCCATACACAGCTTCCTCGTATTCTGAATTTAGCAGAAATTAAAGAGCGGTATGATTTAGCAATCATACTAGAAAACTTTCAGGGGAAAGGTGCTATAGATGACTCAGGCTTTCAATCATAAGTAGGGAATAGTTGGTAGTTGCGTTGACTAAAGAGACAAGTAGGTGGCGGTAATGCACAAATATCTTTTGCCAACAGCCAATACACCTTAATAGAAGAAGAAGAATGTTCTAATGGCTCATGGCTGTACTTTTCATAGTAGTTGTACAGTGTGTGTAACTGTCTGTGTATATGTCTTATATAACTGTATCTGCGGCGCGCTGTAAACCCTGTTGACAATGATGCTGGTGAGTGTGTGTTGACTTAATTATTGCCTATGCATGTAGGCTACACACTGTAGCGTAGATCCTGTTGCAAGGTGGTGTTGGCTAGTGGTGTTGGGATCTTTTAAGTGTGTGCCATAGGTCTGTGCCCACCATGGCCATTGGCCATGATTCATGGCTCAATAGCCCACACGTGGGCTTTGAGCTACTAGAAAAACAAGTAGGTGTTCGGATGGGGTAAACTGGCTGCTCACTATTTTCTTGGACAATTAAAACACAAATATAATACCCTGGCTGTAAACAGTCTTCCACAGGTGCATTTTAGGTGCAGCTGGCTTGGATAGGCACTTCAATGACCAAAATTTACTCTAATTAAGGTGGAGATAAAAAAGGACTAGAGCAAGAAGTACACTCATTGTGAGCTTGTAGATTTGTTATTTTCTAAAGATTTGTATACATTTGATAACTTAAAAAGGGACATTCTGCATAACCATAACCATGACCAGATCTATACTCTTGCAGGGATCCTGGAGAAGGCCTGGGAGTATGCATATCCGGTCTACATGTGTTTTGTGGATTTGGAGAAGGCATATGACCGGATCCCCCGGGAGGTTCTGTGGGAGGTGCATACCCATACCGGCATACTCCCGGTATGGGTGAGGGGGACCTTGTTGAGGGCCATCCAATCTCTGTACTCCCAAAGCGAGAGCTGTGTCCGTGTGCTCGGGAGTAAGTCTGATTCGTTTTCGGTGGGGGTTGGCCTCCGCCAGGGCTGCACATTGTCACCTATCCCCTGTTTGTGATTTTTATGGACAGGATCTCGACACGAAGTCGTGGCGGAGACGGTATTCGGCTTGGTGAGCTGTGGGTTGCATCACTGCTTTTTGCAGATTATGTGGTCCTGATGGCACCATCGGTCCAAGACCTTCAACTCTCACTGGACCGCAGCCGAGTGTACGGCGGCTGGGATGAGGATCAGCGTCTCCAGATCTGAGGCCATGGTTCTCAGCAGGAAACCGGTGGATTGTGCAGTCCAAGTAGGGAATGAGGCATTACCCCAGGTGAAGGAGTTTAAGTATCTCGGGGTCTTGTTCACGAGTGAGGGACGGAGAAGGAGATCAGCCGGAGAATCGGAGCAGCAGGGGCGGTATTGCAGAAAAGACGAAAGAGACGAAAAGAGAGTTGAGCCTGAAGGCAAAGCTCTCTGTCTACTGAGCAATCTTCGTTCCTACTCTCAGTGTGGGTCATGACCGAAAGAATAAGGTCGCGAATACAAGCGGCCGAAATGAGTTTTCTCTGACGGGTGGCTGGCATCTCCCTTAGAGATAGGGTGAGAAGTTCAGTCACACGGGAGAGACTCGGAGTAGAGCCGCTGCTCCTTTGCCTGGAAAGGAGCCAGCGTAGGTGGTTCGGGCATCTAGTTAGAATGCCTCTTGGGTGTCTAGGTCCTCGATGCACATCCCACTGGGAGGAGACCCTCACCCCGGGGCAGACCAAGGTGCAGATGGAGGGATTACATCGACTCACTGGCCTTGGAACGTCTCGGGATCACCCAGGAGGAAGTCACTAATGTTGCTCTGGAGCAGTGGCGGCCGGTCCATAGGGGGCGCTGGTGCGCCGCACCACCATGCACAACCCCTGAATAAATAAAAAAAAAAAAAAAAAAGAATGACGGAGAAACGAAATCTGCAGCCTGTAATTTATTTAAAATTAGCAATCCAGAAACGTAAATATTATATAATATAAGTAACCACTAACCAAAGGCAGTGATTAAAAGTTGTATTATGCTGCCACGTTGTATTATGCTGCCATGAAATGTCAAATGTTGTTTACGTTGTATGACGTTTCTGATTGGTTACTGAGTGTCACGTGTTGGTGCGCGCAACTGTAGCCCTTGACTCTCAGCACTGAAGAGTAATGCATTGCGGTACACATGTCTTCAATACAAACGATAGGAAGCCACTGGGTCGCAAAATGTGTGCGCCTGATGTTATTCACACCACAAACCACTTGGGGGCAGCATACACATCACAACACAGTTTGACATAGGGTTTAACGTCACACAGCCACAACATACGCTAGAAAGACATTGATGAGCCACATGGATGGAGCCAGGTAAAGTACCCCAAAATGAAAACAAAATAGCCCAAATTTTTTTCGGCCTCGCGGCTGCGCCGCTCGGCCGTCGCCCTCCCTAGCAAAAAAGGCACCAGCCGCCACTGCTCTGGAGAGGGAAGTCTGGAGCTTTCTGGTGGAGCTGTTGCCCCCGCGACCCGACTACGGATAAGCGGTTGAAGATGGATGGATGGATTCTGCATAACGAGTACTTTTGGTACTTTAAGTAGGCCTATACATTTTGATTGATACTTTCTCATAATTTTGATCCCATGATTTTTTAACCCATTTCATTCACCCATCTAATCAATTTAATCCTGGGCTCTACACCCCCTCCGGCCAACCTGGGGAGAGCAACGGACTGACCTCATGCTTCCTTCAGTGCATGAGCGTCCAAGCCACTTCTTTTTACCTGACATGGGGAAGTTTCCCCAGTTGGACGTTGTGTGTGGAAGCAACACGTTATTCCAGCCAGTTCCTGGAGGGGAACTCCATCAGGCACCAATATTAGCCTACTGCATGTTTTTTGTGAGGGTACGTACCCTAGGGGACACGGGGAGAACATGCAACCTCCACACAGAAAGACCCTTTTGTCAACCCCACTTAGGGTATGGGCACTGATGACGCAGAGGAGAGAACACACCCAAGCGGCCCCATAAGAGTCCCCAGCAGGAATCGAACCCAGGACCATCCCACAGCGTCCCTAGCAGGAATCGAACCCAGGACCTTCCCACAGCATCCCCAGCAGGAATCGAACCCAGGACCTTCCCACAGCATCCCCAGCAGGAATCGAACCCAGGACCTTCCCACAGCGTCTCCAGCAGGAATCGAACCCAGGACCATCCCACAGCGTATCCAGCGGGAATCGAACCCAGGACCATCCCACAGCGTCCCTAGCAGGAATCGAACCCAGGACCTTCCCACAGCGTCCCCAGCAGGAATCGAACCCAGGACCTTCCCACAGCGTCCCCAGCAGGAATAGAACCCAGGACCTTCTAGCTGTGAGGCGACAGCACTGAAAATCTGGAGTACTTTTTCCACAGCTGAACCTCAGTAATGCCTAAACCTAACCATATCTCTAACCTTGACCTCAGTAAAATGGTGACAAAACCTTAACCTCAGTAAAATTAGGCTTAAATTTATATCTAACCTTATCCTCAGTAAAAAGAAAATACAAGAACCTCCCCACTGAATGGTCGGTGGAAGAAAATAAGGGCGAGGGTGTTTTGTGGTGAGCATTTGGGTTACCGTATGTGAAAATAAGCTGCTGATATATTTGTAGAACGCACCACCCCACACTCAATTCTGTACTGAGCTACAGTATGCAAGACATGCAGCCTAATCTTTAATAATTAAACTTATGGTTTCCAAGGGAGTTAGAATCACTGGCCAACTATAAATCATTGATTGAGCTTGTGTGTACTGTCCTGACCTGTATATGGGAGTATGTTTGAATGACTATTCCTTATTGAATCGCAAGCTTTTTTTTCCTTTTTCCTGGCTTGCTTGTTCGTGCCCTGGAGAAGTATGGGGAAGTAGCTGTTTAGCAATCTATTGCCCTTGCTTCTGTGGCTACAAAGCCGCTTGCCGCTCAGAAACCTCTGATAAACAGGTAGCAGGTATGCTCGCCTCAAATCTGGCTTGCCAAAAGTTCGGATATCTCGCCTGGAAGTCCAGCAAGGTCGCCATGAAAAGTCCCGATCCCGACACATGTTTTCCATGTCATAACATTTGGTAGAGAGCTAATAAAAACATGGGTGATACAAATTTCACATATTATAGAGATCTTTTAATTATAACAATTACTTGAGAATTGGCTGAGTAGCCTAAGGTTCACCTAAAGTTAGAATGTCGGTGATGTGGCATGTCTCATTCAAATGCCAGCTGACAGCTGTCACATTGTCCGACGTTTGCATCTTGATTGAAGTATTTATTAACAGATTGGAGAATTACAGTACATTTCAAGCACAACTCAATACAAACAAAACAAGTCTTAAGCACTAGCCTTTCATTGCATTTGAATAAAACAATATTTAAGACACAAGTATCATCCACATGATTATAGAGAAAGTTAAATTATTCCTAATCAGTTCTTGATTTGCAATGGATTAAACTCAAGTGTGTTTGGAGGAATGGCACATGGCTGGTATGATCACACACCAGCCATGTGCTGATGTGGTTTAACAATGTCTGTCTTTCCCCGTCTCTCCTATCAAGTTCATCCATTCTGCTCTTAATTAATTCTAATTGGTCGTTGTCCTCCATCTCAGCTTTCCTCATTGCTTCTACCATGTTCGACAGATCCTGGATGGACTTGGGGGACCTCAATGTCACCCTTGGGTACGAAGGGACCATATTAAATATTCTCTGCTGGTTGTTTTAGTAGTTGGATCTGACCACCCAAGGTTCTCCAGTCAAAGAGGGTTGTGACACCAAGGTACATTTAACAAGTCAGGTTTATTTCTCCATGAAACCGTGGTTTCTATAAACAATAAGAAATGGAATACATATTAACTATAGCATTCGGACAATAAACGACCATACGAATGACAATATAATATGACGCTTAAGGAAATATAACTCAGAACAACATATGTCAACAGAATGGATGGATTTGTATAAACAGGTAGCCTACAAATTAGCACACACTGGGCATTTGACACTAGTGACTAGAACATCTGAACCAATTGGATTATGGCAAAGTAGTCAACATCAACATGTTGTATACAAACAATATATTAAAGTCAATACAGTACAGGGGAACAAAGGCTTACGTTTGTCATGGACGCACGGCTGCAGAGAAGTGAGTAGTGAGCGCAGGTTCTGCATGTTTCCTGTGTGAAGGCTGGCGACTGAGTTAGGGCTGTGGAGTGAGTGATGGCTTATATAGGGCACACCTGAACTGTGATTGGTCAGTGAGTGGTGTGATGGCAAACACGTGTCATTGTGGATGCAGGGAATGGGGAATGTCCACCAGAGGCTGCCATTCAGACAGCATGGATATAATTCACAACACACACAACAAAACAATGTTCGCAGGCGGCTGCATTTGTTGGGATGTTGATACTTTGTTTGTTTGAATGCAAACAACATACAGCCACATTTACACGGCAATGATCGGAATAGAAAACTCACAAAAACGTTCTCACTTTTTATTTTGTAGGTTGCGTGTGTGATCTTGTCTGCCCAACATGTAATTCCTGGGAACACCTCTTAGCTTGGTCCCAATTCGTTATAATCGTGCACTTGGTGACAAGTTTTAGATTTTTGGCATGGTGTTAGGTATGGTTATAAGGTTTTCAAAAAGCATCGCAACTGAGTTGGGCTCGCCCCCTAGTGGTCCGTTTGCAATTAATCTAATATTAAATGGGCCAGTATATGGTTAAAAACCATAATAAGGGATAAAAGAAAACAAATTCAATGGATTCTATTAGTATTGGGTATGCTAAATAACATACTAAAAATGTAGGAAAAAATAATTTCTGGAAAGGCATCATTTTCAAGATTGCGTCCACAATAGCTGCAACTAGAAAAAGTGCCCTTCTGGGCACAGGTCTCCACCAGGAGGATAGGACTGTGTGAGATGTTTGGCAAAATGTTTAGGAGTAATATAAACATGTTTTTTTGTTTGTTAGTTTTTTGCAAAAAAATTCTTCATTTTGTTGAGGAAATGCAGAGTGCCTGGTGACGCCAATTGGATGACTTGAGGCATTTTGTTCCAAAAATGTGTTCAAATCAACCTGTTGGTGGCGCTATAACAGGCCAATGTGAAAAGGGTGGGATATATTCCTCAGCCTAGTAAGAAAATGTGTGAAAGATTTCACGTAAATTGCATGCTGCGTTCATGATTTGAGGCTTTTGTTCAAAACGGGGCAATCTTGCAAACTGTGAAAGCCAATTATAGCCAATTAGAATGGAATATGAAATATCGGACAGATCCGACTTGAGCACATGACCATAGAGATACTGTGTAACGATTTGTGAGATTTTTGGACAGAATCTGGAGGAGTAATATCAAAATGTGTTTTACAAAAGTCTGCCTCCTGGTGGCGCTATAAAAGGCAGATGCGGAAAATGCAGGTCAAAGGTTTGTCCTTGGCCTCTAGGGAGTGTGCATGCAACGTTCACGCAGATCGGTGCAGTTTTAGGTAAAAAATGTGAAAAGCTGCCTCATGGTGGCGCTATAACAGGCCGTTCTGGAAAATGCGTGGCAGAGGTTCATCGTTGGCATCCAGGGAGTATGTGTGCAAAGTTTGGCATCGACCGGGTTAACGGTGCCGGAGATTAGCTGGTAACAGACGGACGGAAGGACGGACGGACGGACACACGTCACACACACACACGGACGGAGTGCAAAACATACTCTCTCCCCATGCCTTCGGCCTGGTGGAGACAATTATGCACTTGGTGACAAGTTTTAGATATTTGGCATGATGTTAGGTATGGGCATAATGTTTTCAAAAACCATTGCAAACCAGTTGGGCTCGCCCCCTAGTGGTCTGTTTGCAATGAATCCAATGCTGGCCTATTTAACATTGGATTCATTGCAAACGGACCACTAGGGGGCGAGCCCAACTCGTTTGCGATGGTTTTTGAAAACCTTATAACCATACCTAACACCATACCAAAAATCAAAAACTTGTTACCAAGTGCACAATCTTGTTGATTTTGGACGTGTGTCACTGCTGTTATTTGCCTCTTGTTGGTGCTAGAATCATCTAGCCTGGCTAATAAGCCAGACCGAATCAGCCGTTGGCAAAAAAAATTGCTGTGATTTGAGTCTGGTTTATTAGCCAGGCTAAGAATCATCCAGACCAGCTGACCATTAGCCTCGGAAACACAGACGTTTTTATTTCCCGGGACCATTAACTGATGGGATACAGTGTGGCTCAATCTTAGCGCAACATTGCCATCTGCTGGCTACATACAGTACCTCATATGCTTTTCAGTGGGATTCTTGGACTTGCCATATGTTTTGGCTCCATCCATGGTCTTATTACTTTTCATAACATGAAACACAGGTTCAAATGCAGATTGTCAGGTTGTAATTTGAGGTAATATTTAGCTCATTTACAGCTGAAGAAGTTACAGAATTTCTTTTTAAAGCATGTTTATCACCTGAGTTTGAGTTTTCAAAAAGAAAAAGGCAAGTAGGCTTGCCTTTTTTTTCTTTTCTAACGTTATTCTCAATAGTGAAGATTGTCAGCTGTGAAGATGTCTTAACATCATCATTTGAAGGAAGGCACTGTTGGGCTGTGCTTTATACAACAGCATTTTAGAGATGCTGAAGGGAGCAGAAGTTAAAGAATTCTAATTAATTAAAAGAATATGAATTCGCTTCTGAAATTCCAGATTCTGAGACCTGCAACAAACAGACACACAGTAAAGTATCCAATCAATCAATCCTCAAAGTTCAACACCCGTGCAACCCTGACCAAGCTGTAGGAGTCGCTAGTGCGGCTAGTAGGCTACATTGACAAAGAACACTTGACTGTACCTGCCCGGCTTTCGCCCAGCCAAGCCGACTGGATGCACTGCAGACTGCAGAGGATTTAAACCCCAGCCTAATCAAATGTTTTATTCACAAATAAGAATTTAATATACTTCCAAGTTAACATATTTCCAAGAAACATAACGTTTAGTATACAGCCTTTTAGATCCCTTTACCTGTGTATTTCATACTTTCCATTAAATGATTTATTCCTGCCTGTCAGTGTGGGACTATCCACAATTAGAAATTCTGTACAGGATTAGAGCTAATTGAGATGAAATCACCATGGCTGCATGAAGATGGAATGCCATGAAAATGCTCTTAATGTCCTCTAATGAATTAGTAAGGTGTTGATGAGCATCAACAATGATGAACTGACGAATGTTCTCCGCACGAAGGTCATTTTTGTGCGGGTGTTGATGAGAGAAAATGTTGGTTGGTTGACAAATCCATCATCACAAAAGGTCACCGTTTATTCTCTCCATCTCTTTCCCTGCACTCTTACCCATCCTCTCTCTCTCTCTCTCTCTCTCTCTCTCTCTCTCTCTCTCTCTCTCTCTCTCTTTGCTGTCGAGTGCAGCACCTGTCACTATTTGGTCACAGTACCGTCTGCCAGGCAGTGGAAATTGAAAAGCACAGATTGTAGCATTATCAGCATTCAGCAGCCACCAACATGATCGCATGCACTGCCACGGGTGGCTACATTCCAGCTGTCTCCGGACAGAAGCAGGTACCTGGCCCAGAATGCCCACCAAGATGGGCATTCACTTCCCCAACTGGTTTGTGTTGGCCCTGTGCCCATATGTCCCCACCACACCTCCACTAGTGCTACCACACACTCATGCACGCACACGCACACGCACAGCACGCACGCGCATGCGCGCGACACACACACACACACACACACACACACACACACACACACACACACACACACACACACACACACACACACACACACACACACACACACACACACACACACACACACACAGCAGTCCTTGTGCTAGCCAACAATAGTCCCCCATTGTCAGCCATGCCACCCATGCAAGGGAAGAGACTGTCACACTGTCTCTCACCTGAGGGACCCTTTTCTTCAACAACAATAACACCTGGGCAGCATGCATGTTCACTACAAAAGCATACATCTGGTAAACACGCAGACTGTTGCTGGTCTACTCAGGACTAAGACAATTATTATAATTTATTTTGCCCCTTGAAGCAATTTACAGCTGCTTAAGAGCCCCGTTTTTGTCACTTGTCTGTCTACAGGAGTGTCTTAACACACCTGTCTGACACCATCTGACACGTGCAAAAAATGAGAAATAAAACATATATGTTGGAGGTGTGCTCATGTTGGCCTCACAATTCAATTATACGATTCGTCTGTAAATGATTCGATTCGATTCTACGAATTTCGAATTCTATATAAATTTACAATCGCTTAGTTAATACAAGCAGGCAAACACATACTATTAACGTATATATAAAATGAATTATTGAATTTAATACAAATCAAAGCTAGAACAATTCCTGGACAAACCAACTATAAACTCTAAAGAACAGGTGAAAGTACAACAGAGGGTGAGAACAGAAAATGGTAGGAAAATGGAGGCAGCAGGGGAAACATATTTACTGACATCCATGGGCTGTCACCGCTCTGATTAATGGTGGTTGGTATCCCTGCCTGGTGAAAAGGTGTTGTTGGGGTGTAGAGGAAGCCCAGGCACTGACCCAGAACTAATAGCATTCGACTTGAACAAGCTGTCCAACCTGAGAGAGTGAGCGCTGATGTTGCTGGTACAGCGACGGCCTAGAAAGAGGAGGAAATCAAGCCTGATTTATACTAATAGTTGTGCAGGGGTGTCACGCACTAGATATCGCTGATCTACAAGCTGACAACACATTGCAGCAAAACGAGTTGTGAGCTTGTAGATTTCATCTTTTCAGTGTCTGACACCCGCACTCAAGTAAGAGTTTCACATGCTGCAGGAAAGTTTAGTTCTCTGGGGAAACATTGTGCACAGGTTCAAATCGTGACCTTTGCCCTTCTTTCACATGGCCCTACCACAGATGCTGTTGAAATGGCATATACATGCTCCTTAGATGTTTTGCGTCATCACAAACACTCCTACTTAGATCTTGTGCTTGTAAGATATCTGTAACTTTGACATTAGCCAGGTCTCTTGGGGAGTTTGTAGTACAAGTGTAATTTATACTTTGTTGTACGAAATGAAAATAAGTAAAACTCTGGTCATACAACCAAGTGACATACAAAGTACAGGCCTATACATTTGCCTTATCCATGGGCCATCATTGCTCAGGTTAGTGGCATTGTTATTGTAATTGTGCAGTTATATCGCTCGCAAGACCAACCACTTTCAACCTGGTGTGCGTATTTTTGGAATGTCAATTTCCAAAGAATTCACTGAAACAGTCACACCCTCACAGAGGCATAAGTTCAGAAAGTAATAGAGGGTGGCAAAAATAAATAACCTACCACAGTCCCATTTCTAAAATAACAAAAATAGTGGATCTACAAGCTCTCAACGCGTCGCCGCATTCAGAGCTTGTAGATCAACTATTTTCACTATTTGTTTGGGGGCGAAAAGAGAAAATGTTCACATGATGACATTCCCAAAATAGTGATGCCACATTGGAAGTGGTTAATAGATTTATGTCTGCATACAATAAAAGGCTTATCTAAATTATAACACATGTCACATGTGGATGGACGCCGGGCATAGATTGCAATGAAACCTGATTAATGTGCTAAAACAATTCAGACTTGGGCACAATATGCATAAAATAACTCAATTTAAGCTTAAATGTGAACGCTAGGGGGTGGCAATTGCAATCCCCTGATGCCCCAAATGATGCCTCTGCAACCTCATACATGAGCCTTCACATGCACATTCGCCAGCGACAACACCAAGGAAAAGGTCTTGCCTCAACTAATCTGTCCAGTGTTGCCGGGAACATCATCCTGTCGAGGTTGTTTTTGCTGAGGGCAACAGCAAGCCCAACAGCTGGCACATAATGAAGCTTTCAGGCGCTTGTTCTCCCATCATGTAGCGCCAGCCCCTGTCTGCTTCCACCAGATGTTCCATGTTTTCACTCCAAAAAGTCTAGCTGCTGCCAAACGGTGATGCTAGAGCTAGTGAGGTGGTGGCCAGCTATAGCTCCATATTCAATGGATGATTATAGGGTGATGGTTAGGTTAATTGCTTGTTTCATGTTTACTGGGCGAGGCCTTGTCATTGTCATCTTTTACGTAGCTGAGGGAATCGATTTGACAGTAGAGGTGTTGTTATCCATCTCAAGGGTCCAGAGTCAGTCTGGTTACTAGTAGTACATATCATGGTTTACTGTTGACTGTGTTGATCGACACGTATTGTACGTATAGGCTATTACCCACAACAAAGTGAGGAAAGATGTATTGTAGCTTACTCATTCATTATTACATAACAGACCAACACTCAACATTAATCAACTGCCTAACTAAACCAGACAATTTACGCAAGATTCTGATCTCTTTCTGTCAGTTGTGTGTGATGGGTTTTACATGGTGAGAGAGGTTGAGACTTTATTGGACTGTGTGTGTGTGTGTGTGTGTGTGTGTGTGTGTGTGTGTGTGTGTGTGTGTGTGTGTGTGTGTGTGTGTGTGTGTGTGTGTGTGTGTGTGTGTGTGTGTGTGTGTGTGTGTGTGTGTGTGTGTGCGCGTGTGTGCGTGTGTGTGTGTGTGTGTGCGTGTGTGCGTGTGTGTGCGTGTGTGTGTTTGTCATGAACTTCATGATGTCGGAACAGCATTAAAGGTCTAAAGTTGTCTCCCCATTTTTTACTTCATCAACTAAATGTATTCACTAAATCACTATTCAGGCACATGCTGCCGCATGCAAGCACACAAACCCACATCATACACACTCCCACGAATCTACACGTATTACATTCTCATGCAGTAATGAAGTTTCACTTGAGCAGAGTTATTCTCCTGACACTATAGTTCATTTTTGTCATCGTTATTTACTTATTTGAGTTGTTCTCGTGTAACGTGTTAAAACTGTTGTCTGTTTAGGAAGCTACTCTAGGATCCAGGAACAGAGATCACTTTTTAATTAGTGCTCACTGCTCTGCTCAGTGTGTGTGTGTGTGTGTGTGTGTGTGTGTGTGTGTGTGTGTGTGTGTGTGTGTGTGTGTGTGTGTGTGTGTGTGTGCGCGCGTGTGTTTGCGTGTGAGTGTGAGTGTGTGTGTGCATGTGTGTGTGTGTGTGTGTGTGTGTGTGTGTGTGTGTGTGTGTGTGTGTTTGTGTGTGTGTGTGTGTGTGTGTGTGTGTGTGAGAGAGAGAGAGAGACATTGAGAGTGTCTGTCTTTGTGTGCACATAATGTTGTGAAGCATTCCTTGTTAATTACACTATCTAATCTACCCATGCCAGTGGGATCATATTGCAGGCTAATTGAATTAACTGAGGATACATGTCTTTTTTTTTTTTTTTACAATGTAATTGATTTAATTAATATAATTTATGCTTTGTTCATTTCCGTTACGCTGAAGACACTCTCACCCTGTGTGTGTGTGTGTGTGTGTGTGTGTGTGTGTGTGTGTGTGTGTGTGTGTGTGTGTGTGTGTGTGTGTGCGTGCGCGCGCGTGCATGTGTGTGCGCGTGTCTCTGTGAAAACCTCTATCGGCTATGTTGTCACTGATCAATGCACATTTAGTTGTCTAACATCTGGCAAGCAACTGGAAATTGGGTTCTATATGGCAACATCACATTGCTATCATCCCCCCCATCATTAGCTTTCACCATTGCCCCAAGGTCCATAATGTCGTTAGCCTACATGGAGATGCAGTAAAATGTTGTTACATGACGTGTCTTAACTCCTTTTACTGAGGTTGCCTGCCATGCAACCTGCTTGTCGTATTCAAATTGGACACCACAGGGAAAGAAAGGCATGATGAGGGTAGGCTATATAGCCTGGCCCTTGATGATAACATGAGGTTTAAAATCTCTCGAGTCAAACACCATTTAATTTGGGGATTAGGCAAGCAAAGGCCATTACGGAAGCTAGCTCCGAAACGCTGGCTATAGAATTGGTGGATTTTCCAACATTCATGGGAAATGAGCTATAAAGATTTGGTTCTAGGCCAATTGGCCTGCGAAGGCATTTATACATTTGCAATGTATCGTTCCCAGCTAGGCTTAATCAGTTTTACCTCTCGTTTCTATGAAACTTGATAGGGTTAGCAGTGAAAATCAGTCCAAATCAATCAACTTGCTCAACTGCTGCAGTAGTTTTAATCAAATGTGCAGTCAGAATGATTAGCTACATTGACTGAAATTATTTAGTTCTAATTACAAACAGATGGGAGTCTTTATTTGCACTTAAGGCGACTGAGCATGGGAAATGCAGTGTGAACGAGAATAATTAAGAAGTTGGGTCTTGCTTTTTTCCAAGTTGCGTTTAAATAATCAGCGCTATCATGTAAATTTGTCTTAAATTAACTATATAATTATATGCATACTTCACAAGCAGCAGCTATCACCTTCAAGCCTCCAGGTTATAAAACCAAGGGGATTTTCTTCTTTACTAAGACCTCAATTTGTTTGTTTTCTAGAGAGGAACCGTGTGCAGTGGTTCTGTTGCCACAAGCTGAGATCTTCCTGCCACTGGGGTGCACATGGGAATGATAGCAACTCATCAAGTGAATCGGAGTGAGTCATTCTGCTGCTCTACTACTTACTGCATTTAAAGGAAGAAACTTGTTTTTGTGGATCCAATTAAATGAACAAAACCTGACTTAATAGAGCAACCCCACCATATTTAATCTCATTGTACATTGGTACAATGAGATTAAATATGGTGGGGTTTACGTTATTTTACAGACATGTAAAGTAAACTTGCAGTTGCAGATGAACCTGCATAACAGTTGGGCACAATGTAGCCCCAGTATGTTCCCTCAGCACTGTGCTCATGCTGTAGCTCCGAGCGTAGGGAGAGGGCACATATGGGGCTAGGCACAATGCAGAAAATAGGGTCCAGAAACTGAATTAAACAGTAATATATTGATGTCAAAAACAGCAGTAGCCTATTGTCTTTTGCTCTGCACTGGTGACAGAATGTGTAATTAATAAGTAATTAGTTGTGTTTTGTTATTCATGTCTGTCATTGCCTGTCACCTAACCTGTACAGGCTGTACAGATAAGTAGCCTATACAGTCTAAAACACATACATTCTAACATCACAATCTGTGGACAAGATGATCAATTGTTCATCATTCTGTTAAAGGCTTGGACAAACAATTAATCTTACAATCAGATGAAGTGAAAATCTGAATGCCTCATTGCCTTGTGCATCTTTGCTTCAGAGACTTCTTTAGAACTAGCATATCAGCATAACTTTGTAACCACTCTGCAGTTCACTCAGAATGCGATAGAGGTCAGTAGACAATGCTGGTCTTGGTTCAGTGGAGAGGGCTGGTCTTGCATGAATTAGTGCAGAGACTAGTGCAGACAGACAGTGGCTGGGCACGACTTGCTACTCTGTGGCACTGAGGACCAAAGTTCCAGTGATAAGTCTTTCTCCAAGCCAGTGCCACCATTAACAAACAGCTTGTGCAAAAAGGGAGTTTGCATGTTCTCCCCGTGTCCCCTAGGGTAGGTACCCTCACAAAAAACATGCAGTAATCCTGGTCTCTATACTGCCTCCCCCTGGCCAGCCGGAGCGCCTGATGGAGGGGAAAGGAAAAGGTTGGAATAACGTGTTCCTTCCATGCGCTACGTCCGGCCGGGGAAACTCCCCACTGGGTTGCAAAATCGTGGGATAAAAAATAAAAAAACAAACAAAAAACAAACAGCTTGTATCTGATTTCCACTCTTATCCGATTCAGCAAACCTGCTGCAAGCATAGGCGTGCTTTATTTATGCCGTTGGATTTTATGCATGGCAGTTTTGCTGAGAGGGTAAAAAAAGCGAAGTTTGTTCCTCCCCATGTTTCCCCTATTGATTTTGGTGCCGCTTTGATGTGAATCTGTGCCAGAAGTGTCACTTAGATGAATCACTGTTAGTCCAAGCTGGCATAGTTCGGCGCTGGTGACAGAAGGGAGAATTCCACGCGGATCAAATAAATACAGATGTGAAGTAATTAGTTGTATTCCCAAGGAGACCATTGTGGGCATGTTAAAGATGCGAGGGATTGGCTGGCGTTCCCACAAGCAGCTTTTATCAATTTAAACAAGAAGAGACAGTAGGAAAGGTCACACCTGTGTGTTTTTTTTAATGAGTCATCTGTCCAGTGTATAAACTAGCACATCGGACAGGGGGTGGGGGGGGGAGCATCTAGCATCTAGCATTCTTATTATCTACATTCTACATAGTTATGGGACCATTTTTTATAATAATTAACAAGCTATTGGTTATTAGGGGTGGATGAATTTTGGATCTATTCAGGGAAATATATATGTCCCCTTTCGAGTTCTAAAAACAATCGCATATGAATGCTGTAAAGGGCACCAACACTGTTTTTATTTAGGCTGACAGGACAGGTTTCACCTAACGTCACACCAACTGCAAGCATTTTTTCTCTTCGCAGATGAGTAAGGCCAGGACCGAGGCTAAACTGCATGCGACAGTTAAACTGGGGTTGAACATCATGGTTAGTTCCAGTGAAAGGGACCCAAAGTTGGTTCCACGTGAATTCTGAGAATACATCCAACAATTAATGGAAAACATGCTTTGCTCTTCACATATGAAAATGTACCCTGCGTTAAGTGCATCATCATATGACAATAGGCGTGTACATTAGCCACATAATACGACCATGATGCGTAATGCTACATCCTTGTGAAATTGAACACCGATTTTTCAGCACCTTTGCCTTTTTTCTCGCAATTAGGCTACAAGCCCCTTCAGAAGCGGTCATATTTATGCCTAGCAGTTAGCGATGCATTGATTTAATATGTTTCTAATCAGGCCATACAGCTTCAGGGCCTGAAATGTAAATTTGTCCTGCTGCTTACAAAGTAGCCTTTGATTTTCTGTCACAGCAGTAATTACTGTGTTTTGCCACTAGATAGGTGGAGGGCTTTGTGTCGTCTAATTATGAGGTAATCATTGCTGTATAGCTGCAGTATGTTGTTTTCACCTACCTCCTTTACTTATTATATTGGTTTATTTTAATCTTAACAACTCCTTGATCCCTGTGTGTGTGTGTGTGTGTGTGTGTGTGTGTGTGTGTGTGTGTGTGTGTGTGTGTGTGTGTGTGTGTGTGTGTGCGCGCGCGTGTGCGTGTGCGCGCGCGTCAGGGACCAGAGTTGGTCGGCAAAGAGAGATACCAGGATTCTTGCGTGGTTTTCTTAAAAATGTACTATTTTGTCTTTTATTTTCCTCATGAAAACATGATAAAATAAATATCAAACATTAATTCTAGGCCTAAAACAATAAAGAACTGAACTTGGCATCAAGACTGAGCTAACCTAAATGAGACATGAGGGGAACATATATAGTAGGTGATCAAACCACTATTGACACAAAGGGGAAGACGAATAACATTTAAACATAGGCCTACTACAAATTACTACAACATAATCCACTACAACACATCACTGAATCATATTAACAAAAGCAAATACAATGAAACTGAAATATCAAAATGCATTTCTTCAAAATCATAATAAATTCAAACATAAATCCCTGCCCATCCCCAATGCAAAGGGGACATGGTGCACTGTGCAGTCCAAAGCCAATCTGAACTGAAGCAGCTGGCCCTTCTTTCTGTGACCAGCGATTTAAACTAATTTGAACTGTAGCCTGGGCAGCATTCCTTTTCAGGTTTATGATCCGGTCGGGAGCGGATGATATCGCTACGTCATGTTGTTTTGTAGTCATCAATCTTCCGGAACTTCCTTTTCTCTCATACCGATTTTTCTCAATAAAAGCCACAGGCTACGAGAGCTTTTATTGTTATTCTTCCGGTTTGAGGGAAAAGGAAGTTCCGATTGATTGTTCCTGCCTGATGACTACAAAACAAAACTACGTATATGTTATCTAACTGGTCGTGTGTAGTCCTTTATGTACGTAGAATGTATAGTGCTGAAAATAAATAAACTAAATTAAACCACAAAAGACAAGTCCATGTTTTACCAACTTTGTGTGGCCATCATGTGTGGCCATCACAGTGTGTGTGTGCATGTGCGTGCATGTGCGTCTTCAGTCAAGTAAGAGCTAGTATCCTAGTAACTGTAATTGTTGTGGTATGGGTGCTGTTAATTACTGGAGTAAACGGTTGAACCACGGCCAGGGCCCTTTGTGGTAGTGGGCAGCAGCAGTACAGAGAGAAAGATGGGGGGCTGGATTTTTTTTTTCACCATCTGGGGACCCAAGGAGAGAGGGAAGTAGAAAGGAGAAAAGGGGAGGGTGGGGGTGGGGGGTACAGTGGCAGAAAGAGAGGGGCCCAATCAGTGTCCAGAGCCTAAGGCTCCGGGGTCCATATGGAGACAGCACTTTGCCTTGCGCTTTATTGCACACCTTGCTGTTTTAATCAATGGCAAGCCTGTTCACAGAGCCTAAAGCAGCACAGGTTGTTCCTCACTGTCACACCGCTACTTCCACTTTTCCTGCTCTGCTACAGTAAAATCTTCAGTGTTTAACTCTGGAATTGTACAAATAGAACCAAATGAACCCTAACGCACTTGTATCTCTGTTTACACGTAGGCCTACCCAAATAGACCATCACAGGACAGGACTTGTGCCCTCTCAGAGTTAAACGAACACTCAGGATTTTACTTCGCACCTCCCCATCTTCTTAAATATATTAAGCACTTTGCAGGGCTCATGAGCTAAAGTTACATTTGTTGCAGTGATTTTATATAGGGTGGGTAAGTTTTAAGCAGGCACCACAATTCATTTATACCTACAAAAAGGGGATATGAATTTGAGCACCTCCTGACCTACTGTGTATGAAATGACTTATTGAAATAAAGGACTACAGCAGAAATGCTATTCCATGTCAATTCCATTTGAGTGTGAAATCTAATACGGAGGATGTGTTAATACTAGTGAAACATTGTGGCTTGTGTTATTAAGTGAGACAGTGTCCTGACTCAGTTTGTATTGAAACTTGGAACCATGGTTGGACTAGTAGTGTGTCAGTTATTTGTACTGACTCCACACCTCCTCTATTTGTCTCAGTTTATCGGTGGTTGTACACAATTTGAAATGAAAAGGATCAATGAAGAAGAGAGGCTATTAATATACTTGCTTTGGGTTATATCAACAACAACAACAAGCTGTCATATCCACATGTCTGAGCCAGTGACAGCTGGTATCTAATTGTTGACTGACTGAGCAAACATACAGAACAGAATTATTAGCTAGAATTCTTTAACAGTCAGTAACTTGTAGGATGGATCTATGAATCTTGAGTACATAACTTGACATCAGTGAAAATACTGATTTTTGTTTGACTTGAAGGACTGAACAAGGTTGGGACGGGACGGGACGGGACAGGCTTTCTGAACATCTGTTACTATTTACTTCTAGGCTGTTACTTTTGGGATCCTGATTTATTATCGTATGTTGTAATGCCCCATTTTGGGTGCATTTATATAGCGCCTTTATCCAAGGCGCTTTACATAGATTGTGCATACATTCACCCATTCACACGCACATTCATACATCGATGGCGACGGAAACCGTGCAAGGCACCAACCAGCACATCAGGAGCAATTAGGGGTTCAGTGTCTTGCTCAAGGACACTTCGACACTAACTCTGGGGGAGCCCGGGTTCAAACTGGCAACCTTGCGGTTACCATCCAGCCACTCTATCCCTGAGCCACTGCCGCCTCCTGGGTGGGAAATTAGTCATCTATTGGCCCCATGACAAACCTTGTGTCAAAGTTGTGTATAGTTTTAAATGGTGTTAAGTGAGCATAAGTTAAAGGTCGAGGTCACATGCACGCATCTGCCTGGGTGACGTAAAAACTGCTGAGCGAGCGCTGGCACTTTGGCATGGGGGATCAGATCAACATACGGAATATCAGAACAGGTCAGCTCCATATATGGAGATCTAAGTGTTTGAGGTTTGAGGTGTAGAGTTGCTGGCCGGCTCCATATTATGCAGATCTAGGTGATGATACAGTCTTCTCCATGTATGGCTACCCAGGGTTTGATGAGGTCAGTGTCGTGATCTTCATATATGGAGACGGCCATACATGGTGGCGTGACGTGTATGTGACGAGGCGTAATGTCACGAGACGTGACCATATATGGAGGCGTGACCGACCAACCAACCCTCCGACTGACGGGAGATGCAGGTTTTCATAGTAAACTGCGACCTACGGTGGCAACAAACCTTTCCAGACGTATACGTACAGACAGACGAATGAACAAACAAACAAATATGGACAAAAACATTACCTCGTTGTATTCATCTGAGGGAACATACTAAGGCTGATGGAACTTGAGTACACTCCCACATTGAAGTGATTGTTTCGTTCATTATATTACAAGCCTTGCCATTACTTGGATTTGTGATTAAATTCAGCAAAGTGCTGCCGATCGCTGAATTGCCCAGCCACTCTCAATTACTGTCTAGGGAGGGTACCTGAGAAAGCTTAACACAGCAATTAACAACTTAATTAAGTGCCACAGCCATTGTGGCACTTCTGGAGCCAGGCAACAAGGGGTGTATTGATTGCAGGGGATTGTCAGTTGGCCCTCAATTGATTGCCCAATTGATTGTCTTGCAAAGACATTTGTCAATGACTCAATGAGTGTGTGTATGTGCATTTGCATGTACCTACTGTTCCTGACGTGTTTGTGTGGTGTGTTTTGTCTCAGAGGAAGTAGCCGTCACGCGGCTGTGTGACACACTGATAATGACCTGCCACACTGACTGCCTGGCCTCTCCTCGTCCCTCTGGGTTTGTTTGACACACACGTCTGGTGTCCGTCACTCAACTCAACCTCTCTCACACACACAAACACTCCAACAGATACCCCAACCAAGACTGTGTTTGAATCTTAAGTAACATATGCAGTCTATTCATTCTAAATGTGACCTGACGGGAACCAAATCATAACGCACGCAAAATGAACACAAATACTACACAAGCAATCCTTTTATAATGTGCCGCGCAGCTAACATGCCAGTCATTTTCCGCAGAGTGTATCTATTTATTTGTGACCCTGAGAATCGGTAATATGGTTGCATGATGAATGCATTATTGTGGAGTATTGCTGATGGTAATGAAAACTACTTCTCTGCAGATTTGCTTGAATTATTGAACAGAGATGCTTGGCCACAAAAATGATAGCAGTCACTCACACTACAAACACATACTCTGTATGTATGCCCATGCAGGCATGTGCTCATGTGTGGCCATGCACACACACACGCACGCACGCACGCACGCACGCACGCACGCACTAACGCACGCACGCACGCACGCACACACGCACGCACGCACGCACGCACGTGTCGTGCACGCAGCATGTCTAGTGTTCCCAAGGGAGTAGTTAGGATGCACAGGGTGGGGCTGATATAGGAGGCGAGCGAAGTGATGCTAAGATGTCAAATAAACTGTCATCTCTTATTGTGTCAATGAAGTAATTCCCTTTTAAAGGCTTGACCCTTCACCTAAGAGGGGCTCGGCCAATTGGACAGAGCATTGGAGGGTCATGAGGTGATAACAAATGATAGGGTGGAGGTGGAGGAGGGGAACAGTTGACACGGTAGAATGAATTAACCCATCTCAGATCAGTTTCCAGGATGGAGTCCGTTTCTGTTGCAAGTCAGAGAGTGAGTTTCGGGACATTTAATAATAGATTTGTTAATACATATGTTAATACATAAATATTGTCGCACAGTCTGATCTGATTTTGTCTTTAATTTTTTTGAATCAACGCTTTTTTCCATTTATCTTTTAACTATTTTATAACTCTGTAAAGCTGAAATGGACTTGGTCTCTTATCAATCTATTCACTCTTGTTTCTGATCTGGTTAGATGTAGCTTTCTAAACCTATAGTAGTATTTTATGCCACTAGGGGGTAGTGTTACATGGTCAGACATTGATAACAAAGAGATGTACTTAAAAGCAAACATATTCATCAATGAATATTAAGTTCGGCAAAGGCAACTATAGGGACATAAACTAGAGAGAAAACATACAAATGTATAATTCTGACAATTCATCATGTATGTAGTCTCAACCACTGGTTGTATTTTATGGTACATGTGCGCATGCACGTGTTTCAAAATGCTTGACAAGCACAGATTTCCCTTCACATGCTGTGGTTCTGAGGTGGTCAACTTATGACCTGTAATTACAGTGGCAGTTCACAGGAGCAAGTTGATCTCGGAAGCTTTCAGTCATATACCCTCAACTCCTCTGCTGTGCTCATGTGCCCAGAAAAACAATATCCATAGCCGATTGATTGGATTTCAACTTCATGTGTGAAAGGGTTTTCCAATAGAAAATATTTTACAATTTAAAACCAACAGGACAAATAAAGCTGGTTTTCTATTTATTTAAAGAAAACATAGGCTAATTTTGTTTATAATACATGATACAGATCTGTTTGGTTCCATTTTTACAGTCTCAAATTAATTTCTCAGTTAAATTAATATTCAGTATCTTACTAAACCGTTATGCGCCACCTGTAGATTGGAGTGTATCTGGGCTTTTCTTTTCCTTTCCGTCGCTATAAGATAACAGCAGAGGCCAATGACACCTGTTTTTCCAGAAAACACTGTAGAGTGGCACCAGATCCTCAGCTGCAAGCCACAGACAAATGCATATTCTTTACAAAATATCTGAAGCCATTTGCATTCAAACCTGTTGTAAAAGAGAGAAGAAAAAAAATCTATTTGAGCATATTCAAAGGTTGTGTCTAGGTCGCATATGTTTGCCCTTGTATATTGCCAGCACATTGTGTTATAACGGAGCCTCAGCTGCAAGATTGCGTTTTTTTAATGAAAAAGTGGGGGGCTGGTGTGTCCAGGTAGAGCCCTAGAGCTTGTATTTCAGAAGGCTTTGTTGTAGCCCACAAGGAAGCAGGGTGACACACACACACACACACACACACACACACACACACACACACACACACACACACACACACACACACACACACACACACACACACACACACACACACACACACACACACACACACACACAGTGACACACACACACGAGTCAATGTGGACAAAACAATAATTGCAGATTTCCATGTTTCCAGGATGCAAGGCTGTAAAACACAGAAAAATATGGCTTGATATTAAAAGTTGCATGTCACATAATCTTCTTCAAGTATATGATAACAAAACATATGTTAGTTTTGCCAACAAAATGCAATGATTGTTTTATATTCATGAAAATCATAGCTCCCTGGCACCTTGTCAAATTGCCTGCCAGAAATTTTGACAGTTATGTGATGTTGTGTGAATTATTAGAATAATTTACAAAGATACATTCAGTATTGTTTCTACTACTTGGGCAGTATCACTAAAATTGGTATGCATCATTTTCTGACTTAAATACTTAATATTTATGCAGTCCTGTATATCAACTGTAAATCTCTCTGCTCTTAAATATACCAATGGAGAAATATAACCTAGACCTTCTAACTTGAAATTCAGCCATGCATCTCTTATGGGTATTCAGTTGATTTTAGAATTGTTATTGAATTAGATCCACTTGTCCTCAACACAACCCTCAGTCATCAACCTTTTATTAGTTTATTATTAGTTGGGTTTTTTTCATACAAAAACATTCTTAATGTATCAGTTTATTTTCATAGTCTGGAAAAAAAAAGGTATAGACTGAAGCCTAATCTTATTATGTCTACCCTTTTGTCATTTAACATAAAAATATATAAAAAATATGTATACCCCTTTTTCAGGTTTTCAAACAAAACAGTTCATGTATCTAATTTCTACGTCAGTAAGCTCAGTCCTCAACCTCGGTAACCTCAGCTGTATGTTACAGCTAACCCTGTTGACATGAAATGGCCCACTTGGCAGTTCAGAAACAGCAATGTCCCAACAGTCATAAAGGGACACAATGCAAGTTCTGATCTGCTCACTCAGCAGGTCAGAAACTCCATAGAGTCATTATTAAATTAGATTTAACTATAATAGAACTGGGGATCAGTGGAGAGTTTATGAACATTCTGCAGTTTATGATCACTATACCTTAATGTGAAAATGAGGTGCTAAACGTAGGCCTAGGTCTAATTAAGAAATTCATTGGCGCCGTCGCCTATAGACGGGCAATTTGTTGAGTAAGTGAAGGAGTGTGGGCGAATTGGACTGGAGATTGGATCATTGTCGACCTCCATCACTGTGATGACCACTGTTGTTGATCGACGGATGGCTTGGTCTATTTTGTTCTATGTGAGAAAGATGAAGAAAATACTATTAACAAGCTCTGTTGTCTTTTAAGACAATCTCCATTGTGAAAAGCAAAAGAGCAGTTATCACAAGAGAAACAAAAAAGTTCTACTGCAGCTTTTTTACAGAACAGCATCCTGATTTGAATAACTTCATACAAACCCTGTTTTTAGCTGTAGGCTGTAGGATTTGTGTATACTATTTATTATAATAATAATTCATCAAATAAAACATATAAATAATACCATTTATAATGTAGTATGTCACACAAAATAAACCATAATAGTAAAGGGAGTCTATAGGTACATTACATTTATATGTTTACATTTGTCTTTAATTGTCAATTTCTTGCAACAGTCATTTAATACATGACATGTGACAGCCTGACAGGTCAGCTTGTCACGATGATGAACATGTTTCTGACAGAGAAGACCCTCAAAACATTCCCTCAGTCATTTACCTCAGTCTTCATCAATTATTGAACTGCTGTTGCCGGTTGAAAAGGCAGCCAGACTTTCCGTTGAACTATTTGATGAATATTTCAGCTGACAAACAGGCCACCTGACACTATACACCAAAGCAATGTGTGGTTAGAGGGAGGTCACGCTTCTGGTCACGTACACACGCGTGCATGCACGCGCGCATGCACACACACACACACACACACACACACACACACACACACACACACACACACACACACACACACACACACACACACACACACGCACACGCACACGCACACATAGCCATGACCCACTATATGATATTATCACTATTATCATAATATAGCCTCATATAGCCATATATTAAGTGTTACATTGTAAGCCAGTCCAATAATATAATATAAAAGAAATACAATCAAATTAAAAGGATCCTTGGCTAATTATCCTTATATGCCTGAATACATTATAATTATTTGCTCTCTACAACTAAAATTAAAAACACCTTAAATATTTTATTTCTTTCAGAAATAGTTCATCTTTTACTCAAGGGGGGCAAAGCCCATGTCCATGTGTGGTCCAGCCCTATGGAATGTATGGAATGCATGCGCTAACTAAAAAACAACTTAATACTTCCTAAGGTTAGTTTGAGCATCAAAGCATATTTAAAATGATGTTTTTATTAGCACATGCATTCCATACATTCCACAGGGCTGAACCACACATGGACAAATGGCATTATCAACTTGCGGCGAGCGTGTTTTACATTTTAGATTATTAAGCCTTAAGATTATTAGCCAGGCATCCGAACTGTTTTCTCTTTCAAAATAATGAAATACACATAATTTTACATGTGTTTGACAAGGTATTGGTTAAAAGCATTGTGTAGTTGCTATATCTTGGGAAATCATAAGGGCAGGTAATTGGGATTTCATTCTTAATTTCTTCACCAATTTACTGTACTAACAAGTTACCATCGTAAAATAATCGTATTACTTTGTTCTACAACCTATCCAGATCGACAATAAAGCATTGTATCAGTATCATGACTCCTGATGCCTACTTCAAACTTAATGACTGATCCTAAATTAAGAACAATGAAATTGACTTTAAACAGTGACATATATTCCAAACAATTACAAAGTAATACATTGCAGTCTGCCTGTATACAAAAAGCATATGACATTAGTATATAATAATTATGTTTTGTTTTGTTTTGTTTGGAGTGTTGTGTGTGTATATTAGACACAGGACCATTTGAAATCAGAATAAATATAAGACTAATGCATGTTCACCTCTATAAACATGACACCAATGTGATATACCGGTATTGTGACAAATCTCCTGATCGTTGGTTGAAATCCGCCATTCATTAATGTCGCCAACTACAGTATCAAATTGGACCGTGAAGCTCTAGTGAATGTGTAATGTGTTATTTATGTCAGACTCAGTACAACTGTAATCTCTATGGAGAAGACACACACCATAAATTCTTCTATGGCCCCAATGAATGGGTCAGGAAAGTGCCAATATTTCGTCTTTATTAGAAACAACAGAAACAGTCATAAAGGGAATCTCCGGGGTAAATGTGAGACATGGGGTACAGCATGGTGAACATACATGTCTAAAGGGGGATGTATCCTTAATTGCGTGTGGGGCGGGCACCGAAAATAGCCTATATGCAAGCTCACAACACGCCACAGCGAGACGTGTTGGGAGCTTGTATATTTGCGATTCTGGGTGCACGACACGGTGCGCATCTGAGTATAAATCAGTCATAAGAGTTCAGAGGTAGTCACAAGATCCATTTCTTGAACCTTCTCATCCATACCTTGGTGCATTTACTCATAACTCTGACACCGCTGACTTACAAACTTGCCATTCTTCATCACAGGTGAACTTGGAAATTAACTTTAAAGCAAGATGTAACAAATTATAGCATCTTCTCGGGCAATTCATGTCTGCTGAAGTGCTGTAACCCTCCTCATATCCTGACCTCAATTTGGAGTCTGTATGTTGAAGGTCCAACTGAGAGAGATGGTATCGATCTGAGCAGGACTCTGGCAGCATCAATAAACAATAGGCTTCAGGCTTCAAGGCTGAGGAGACACATCTCTATTTCAACTGGAGGTTTCTCATCTAGACACCTGAGTTGGAATCTGGTTCTAGAAGGATGGTGGGCTCAGACTAGCCTGGTTAATAAACCAGACCGAATCAGCCGTTGGCAAAAAAAAGTTGCCTACCAGCAACTGACCAATCGGGACACGGTATGCAATATAGGCGGGCTTTGGTACAGTGACGTTCAATGCTTGAGACTTTTGACTGACAGTAGCTCTGACCAATTGCGTCAAAGAGAAAATGTTCCCCGGGAAATGAAATCCAAGTGGAGCCAGCCCAGACTGATATACCGCGACAGTGTTGTGTGATATTAGTCTGGCTTATTAGCCAGGCTAGGCTCAGACCACTCTTTCCTTGTCAGGTCACAGGAATTCCAGTTCTTCTTCAAAAGCTAATGATAGCTCCTGATTGTAGTTTTTTGTACATTTAAGCCAATAAGATGAGTGTAAAGATGTACATAAGTTTCGCAACTTGACTAAACAAATTAACCCAGTGCTGTTACGCGAGCAAAACCTGCCCGCACCAACATATCTTGTTTATATATTGTGACCTTGACCTTTAACCTTTTAGACCCAAAAGTAGATCATCTCTTCGGGGTCAATCCCACTATGTTTCATGATCTGATCATGATCTGAAATCTGCACACCCTTTCTTACCTTTGTCTTACCGTGCCAATGATGTGACTTTGACCTTTGAACTTTTTTACCCAAGTTAATCCTCTTTGGCCCAGCCTGATTATTCTCTCCCTCTCCAAGTTTCATGAAAACATGCTAATCCATTCCCAGTCATCTTGCAAAAAAACAAAGAGACAGACAGACAGACAGACAGACAGACAGACAGACAGACAGACAGACAGACAGACAGACAGACAGACAGACAGACAGATGAACAAACAAACAAAACCATCTTGCTAAAAGCAGACAGCCAGACAAACACAAACATGTGCACAAGCCCACGCACACATGATACCCTGCCATTCATTTCTGCAGGCATCATGTACAGTGACTGGAAGGTCTGTCAAACGTCTGTCTTTCAAAGGGAAGCAATCGAGAAGCAGAACCAATGCACATTCAGTATATCAATGCAATGCCTAATAGAACAATACCACTGTGGGAGACTGGGGGTTAATTCCTCCGCAGTGTCTCTGGCTGGGCCTCCAACGAACACATGGGTAGCTGTGTTTGTAGGTGAGAAGCCGGCAGAGGAGGGGCGCCTGTTCACTTGTTCAGCAGGGGAGCGGAGCATGTTAGCGTCCGACTACTGCATGTGTATCGGACACGTGGTTGTCCACACCCTACCACCAAGTGATGGCAGTGATAAGGACTAAACTATACACATGAGGGGAATTGGCATAACGGCTAAATATGGGAGGAGAAAAAGAAAAAAGTTGATCAAAAAAAGCAAAGAAAAAAAGACCATGCTGGCATTAGCTTACTTTTTCAATTTGTGAAGCAAGACTTTATTTTACCAATCCTACTTTAGAGATTACATAAATTATAATTGAAATTATTTTCACTATTATTCCCATTTGTAATATTCCATCCATACTATTTTGTTATTTATCTATGTCAGTTTATTTATCTACATTAGAACTTTGAGTTACAAGCAAAAAGGATAGAAACTTTGATTTGAAAGAATCTCTGAATCTTTGCAGTGTTATTTACTTGTTTTTCCCCTTTTTGTGGAGAATTTTAAATAAGCGTGCCTCATATATTTAGAGTCAAACTGAGATCACTCAGCACTAAGCAGCCTGTCAATAGCAGGAAAAGAAGAACGGGCAAAAGAGGAGGACTGATAAAATGGCTTTTAATTACCAGACAGTGAGCGCTGGCCTTCCTTCTCCACTTTCTCCTCCCAGCTAAGTCAGGAGTTTGATTTCTGATAATGTGGATTGCTGACTTGGCTTCATCGTACTTGCCCTTAAAGCAGAAGACCAAGGCATCAAGTCCTGGGAGAGTGTGTTTGACAAAGTGCCATATAGATCCCCTGTTTTTCATCAGAGGGCAGTGCTGGGCGAAGCATTAATCAGGGTGCTTGATAGCCCCGCTTTGTTTTCGACTTTCCCCTCCTGTAACAATTAGGCACAGTAATAATTTCAGGCATTACATGGAAATCAATGGGCCTTTCACCCCCCAGCTGTTGATATATAAGTGATGAGATGGGTTCAGCCTGGGTCGGAGCAATGGGGTTGAACGATCGTGCAAATGATTAAAGTGCAATGAACTTCTAACCTGTGTGTGTGTGTGTGTGTGTGTGTGTGTGTGTGTGTGTGCGTGCGTGCGTGCGTGCGTGCGTGCGTGCGTGCGTGCGTGCGTGCGTGCGTGCGTGGGGGGGCAGGGGGGGTGCAACATTTGTCTATCTGCGGCCAGATAGATGAGAGAGTGAATGCAAACATTTGTGTCCATCACTACATAAACCGCCACTCCCCAAATATTGTCCCGATGCCATGCTTACTCAAGGTGATAACTGGTTTCACCTGACCACCATCATCTCTCTCTAATAGCCATGAACAGGATACGTAAACAGAAACAAGGACGGTCCTTTGTAGCTAATTGAAAGCTACTACATGGTGGTTTTTTATCATTTGCACTATTCCTCATCTAAGCTTTCAACCTTTGTTGATTTTTAGAAGGGACATGAGAGTTTGTGAAAGACGGGCAGAAAACATTTTATCTGCCCACTGAGCAATTGAATGCTGTCCTTACATCTGAAAACAGACAGTTCAGCCCGAGGGCGTTCAGGAATAGAGACTTTTTTGTTTTATCCAGGGATGAGAGCCAGTGAAACCCGACCTGGTGGCGCTGGCACGGCACTGTCTCATCACTATTGGTTTTCAGTGCTGCTGCACATCCAGCCATGTCTGAGCCACAGGGAGACAGAAGCAGCTTTAACAGCTGCTTATCATTACACATAACCCTGGTCAACAGACTAAGGTATTGGGTCTGTGAACACAGGGCTGTAAATTAACAGAAAATGAGACTTCACTTTGTCCAGAGATCAATGTCTTGTTCTTGGAACTGCAATCAGGGCTGTTTGGTGAGCAGGCAGAGAGACTGATTTGGGTCCACAATGATAAGGCAGTAATCAACAATGGTTTTAAGTGCTGTTTGTTGTACGTTCAATTACACACTAATGACTCATGCAGAGTAAAAATCTTTAAATACTAATGCTGTGTTAATCTAGGGTGAGGGAGGGGAAAAACCTCTTTGAATACATCAAAAGCCATGGCCATGAAGGTACATGCACCCCTAATGCACCCCCCTACTCTCTTAAAGGATCGGAACTTGGAAAGCCTTGGTGCCATGTCACTATTTTCATGATGTTTCAAGGTTCTGAGAAACCAAAGGTGATATAGTCAAGGATTGATTAAGACTTTTTAATACTGTAGTAATATAAAGTCATGTTTTACTCAACTTAAAACTGGCCTAAGAAAACTATTGGGCACCCACTGAACCTGAACACGCTCTATTGAACTCGATCTCACATCATTATCACTCGTCTATTCATGCAAGGTTAAACACATCAAAAGGAAAGTAGGCGGCAGTTATTCTTTTGATGTAGCAATCACTTTGTTATAAAGGACTCAGCTGTACATTATTATTTTTTTAATCTATCTCAACTCTTGCATTGATAAAGAAGAAATCTGCAGTTTTCTTTCAGATATTTTTGTCTAAGGCTATTGTGCAATGCGGTGCAAGAATGCGGTAAAGCCAACACGAAGATGTGTCTGTGGTGAACAGTGATTGCCCACAACATATTTTTCAAAATAGGCTAACTTAATGATAATTTTGAAATGAAATTCCAATGGTCATTCATTACAGCAAATTGGCAAATAATATGAAATAAATAACACACACACACACACACACACACACACACACACACACACACACACACACACACACACACACACACACACACACACACACACACACCAGTGTGTGTCTGCCATTGGAAGAGTTAAGTCTTAAAAAGACAAAAGAGTGGCCACACACACTGATAGCCAAAGTGCCGATTATTTATTAGGATGCAGAGTAGGAACCAACGTTTCGGCAGGTACAACTGCCTTCTTCAGGTTGATGTGTCTGCCATTGGCCCATTTTCTATATAGCTAATAACAACGCATGGGCAGGACGAGTCCTGTGTGTGTGTGTGTGTGTGTGTGTGTGTGTGTGTGTGTGTGTGTGTGTGTGTGTGTGTGTGTGTGTGTGTGTGTGTGTGTTGTGTGTGTGTGTGTGTGTGTGTGTGTGTGTGTGTGTGTGTGTGTGTGTGTGTGTGTGTGTGTGTGTGTGTGTACTCGCAAAACACTGCAAAGGGTCGCGTGTGTGTGTGTTGAGATTGTTTAAAAATGAGTGTGTGTGTGTGTGTTCACTGTGGCTCTATAGTTCTATATTGCCAAATTATGATCCCTCACTCTGGTTTTTATCAGTTACTGTGGTTAGGTACTGCAGTGGTTCTCAAACTTTACCCACAGAAGAGGAAAT
The DNA here is from genome assembly GCF_951216825.1 of Electrona antarctica. Classification (NCBI taxonomy): domain Eukaryota; kingdom Metazoa; phylum Chordata; class Actinopteri; order Myctophiformes; family Myctophidae; genus Electrona; species Electrona antarctica. The sequence continues at coordinate 28,380,743 of NC_136808.1, forward strand.
AAATCTAAAATAGGCTAATAGCAGTGCCGGATTTACAGTAGTTTTCTGGGTCCCCCTTGACAAATTGGGGCAGACAGACAGACAGACAGAGACTAGTCGCTGTCCATGGTGCTGAATGAATGCAGACAGGTGTTTTACAGCAAAATACCTTTTTTTCCACAATGTGATCTGATAATAAAATCACAGTAACAGAGATGAGCGATAAAGAAAGAGTATGCAATGAAAAGGCTTGATTTTGTTATGCTTCAGTTTACTGTACATGAAAATGACATCTAAATATTAGCTGTTTATGATGCGGAAGTGGTGGTTGTGTGAGTGTGTGTGTGTGTGTGTGTGTGTGTGTGTGTGTGTGTGTGTGTGTGTGTGTGTGTGTGTGTGTGTGTGTGTGTATGTGTGTGTGTGTGTGTGTGTAAAATACCGGACACAGACAAGACAGGCTTTAGACCGGATCAGGCTTTCCACAGCTACCCCACAACACAGCAGGCACTGTCTGCAGTACAGACAGCAGAGCAGAAGCTATCAATGTTTTAACCATAATACAACTAAATATACAATAACAATAATAACCAGTAAGACGCCATGAGGGTGAGAAGAGACTCGTGTGCACGCATCCGCCTGGGTGATGGCAGACTGCTGGGTGAGCGCTGGCGCTTTGGCATGGGGGGTCAGATCAACATATGGAATGAATTCTGTACTGGCCATATACAGTATGGAGCGTGTCTTGAGTGTGTAACAGTGTACAGCTGGGTTTGATGAGGTCAGAGCAACATATGGAATGTCAGAACAGGTCCGGGCCTTCATTTTCGGGCCTGTTGAGAACCCTAGTTTTTGCCGGCTGCCGGGTGCGGCCACTGCACTAATAACTTTGGGGGCGAGCCCTCTAGAGTTTGAAATTTGAATGGACAGGTATCAGTCAAAAGTTAGACATCGAAGAGGAAAGATGGGTGGGGAGGGATCAACATATGGAATGTCAGAACAGGTCAGCTCCATATAGAAAATATAACATGAAAATAAAAAGACAAAGACATATGGCTGATGACTATACCGCACTCCAAGGACAACACTAAGGGTTTGAGGTTTGAGGTTAGATGTAGGTAGAGTTGCTGGCCGGCTCCAACTATGCAGATATAGGTGATGATCCAGTCTTCTCCATGTATGGATATCCAGGGTTTGATGAGGTCAGTGTTGTGATCTTCATATATGGAGACGGCCATTATGGAACGTTGACCATATGGTGGTATGACGTGTCATGAGGCGTAACAGTCTGACGACCATATTGGCGTGACCTGACGGACAGACGGACGGACAGGTTTTCATAGTAATCTGCGACCTATGGTCGCAATAACTAAACACAAATCTCACTTGAACTGGATTGCAATACTTTACAATTTTGATCATTTTGTGGGGGCCCAGCAGCAAATCCGGGCCTGTGTACAAACTCGCAGCATAGCATTCAGTAGCCTAACACATTGTGAGCTTGCATATCTGCTATTTTTGAATATCCAACATATAAATGCAAGTGGATTGTGATGCTATGTTAACTACTTTGCTGAAGACCCAGTGGAACCCACTCAAGGACCCCTGGGGGTCCCCAGACCCCACTTTGAGAACCAATAAGGTAGTTTGCCTTAGTAGCCTACATCTATTTAGGGCCAAATATGTTTCTAGTTTGTGTTATGATCGTGTAATAAGTAATTTCATTCCAGTAAGTGATGTAGGCGCCTAGGCGGCCTATATCTTTCTTGAGTGATAATTCATTTTGGTCTAATCTTCTAAAAAGCCGTTTGGATATGCAATTGCCCAGGACCCCCAATCTGACCGATACATACGCCCATATAACATTTGGCATGATGTCACTATGATTCAGACATAACCATCAACATGCCTGATACAGTGATACACACACGTAAGAAGGTTGTTAGAATTGTTTGAATTTTTAACATTCTTAAAATGTTTTTTTTATAAAATATTGCCCCAAACGGATATTCCATTTTTTCCAGAGACTTCAGAGCTTGGCTGAAGTTTTTCTTCTTTCCTCTTCCAAAAACCTTTATTTTGAAAGTTTCTGACCGGATGTTGTTTCGGAAACACTGTAATAAATGGTTTCCTTGAAGCTAGGAAGTTGGACTAAATGTTCGTCATCTCCACATATCTTGATTCAGAGATTGTGTCAATTACAAATTTCATTAGAAATTTGAAGCTCACGTTCGGTACGAGCCGTTGGAAGTGGTTTGTCCGGCTGTACGTCTGTAGCAGCTGTTAGTTCACCCTTCATCATCTCTTATCACTAGTACTCACACAGCATGCTAGCTGCTAGCTAGCTGTAGCAAAAAACCTCCACAGGAAATCGCTATAGCTTCGATAGCTTCAGCCCAGTGTGAGTATGACTCTCTCTGTCTGTCTGTTATGCTTTTACTTGTTTTAAATAACCTCTGCGACATGGACACCGAGGGAGTAGTGATCCGCATCAGGACCCCGACTGGGGATATGGACTCATCTGTCGACTGTCCATCCATGTTAAGCTTCAACGACTTGCTGGTAAGTTTCAAAAACGCTAACGAATTGGCTAACAGACAGTCTCTCCTGGTTGTCACTAACTTTATATACTAGTAATAGCTGAACCTGGTAACTATAGGTATGTGTTTAGGACTCCTATATAGTAATGGTTAGCACACGGACACACCTGTACTGCTCTGTAACTTTATATTTGGTTGATTTAACATCATATTCTTGCCCAAGCCAATCTTTGTAGTATGATAACTTAATTTGCAAATGTTAGCTATGTAGGTGATGACTGCTGTTATAACCTATGATTTAAACAGTGTGCTAAATAATGTACCCTTCAAAACACTTTCAGGGTGCAATCAAAGATGTCATGCCCGAAGGCACTATCACTGCTTTTGAATGTAAGTATTGCAGAATTTGCAGTCAGTCATACATGTACATTCAATCTCTGATAAAGAATGTGAAAGGTCTTTCCTGATTTGAGCAAGTTTTACCATATAAACAGATATGTATATGTTTACAAGCAGAAGTGTGTTTGTAACTTGACTTTAGTACTCGCAGAACTTTGATTAGTCACGATAGAAAGGCTTGTTGCTCTACTGTGTTGGCTGTCATATACTGGACATTATTACCATGTTGTTCCCTGTGTTATCAATTTGCTATACAACACTAATTAGTTGATAATGCGCTCTCTCTATTTTGTTTTAGATGAAGATGAGGTGGGGGATAGGATCACTGTAAGAAGCGATGAAGAACTCAAAGCCATGTTGTCGTATGTGAGTGCACATTCCATCCATCTCTAAAACTAAACACATTTTAGCTCCACTAGAACACTTGGGAGTTCAGTTCTGTTCCATATGCCATAATTCTGGTCAGCACTGAATCTATGAGTCAGCAAATTATACGTGATGTTTCTCCTGGTTGGATCATGGGGTGCATGTGTTTGGTCTGACATACAGTATAACAGTCTGACAGGCATTAGTCTGACACCCTGCCCAATCCCAACGCTAAACCTAGCGTTAGTTTTAACTTGCTACAGGTTAGTTTTAACCTGCCACGTATGTCAGCCACGGGTTCGTTTTAACTTGCCACGGGTTAGTTTTAACCTGCCACGTATGTCAGGAGTCACGGGTTCGTTTTAACCTACCACGGGTTAGTTTTAATCTGCCACTCATCACGAGAGCCATGGGTTAGTTTTAACCTGCCACGGGTTAGTTGTAACCGGCCACGCATGTTGGGTGCGACGGTGTTGTCGGACTAATGCCTGTCGGACTGTTAGTATGTCTAACCACCCCGGATCATGTCACTCTTGAAAAAGTGTAATGGTATACAGATTGTTTGCCATTGGCTGACTGTTGAATTTGGAAAATGTTGCATTCAGCTCTGTCCCAAACCCATCTTTTTGGTGAGACATTCAGTGTAGAATAGCTCCTCTTCAAATGTGACCGAAGCTCAGGCTGTAGTTAGGTAAGCAGTGCTTAATTTCTACCGGAGCTTGGCGGAGCTCAGCTCCGGATCCTCCCTCCTGCATTCCGGTACCTGTAGAAGGGCTCCGGTACCTCTAAGGGCGTACCGCCACCCCAAATGCACATTTGCCCCCAGCTTGCCTTTTTTATCCATTTCCTGCTAGCTAGCTTTCTTGCTAGGTGCCAGTGAGAAGAGTTGATTTGTCCTTGCCTATGTGTCGGAGTGATAAATTAGCAAGCACGTAGAGTTAGTTGTCCCTCTGAATGCCCTTTATATTGGTCTTTTTTTTGTGCCTGCCTGGCAATTTGCGAGGCAGTTATATATTAAAGGAAAACCCCCACAAAATCAAGTCCAGCAAGTTTGGTTGCTTTAATCACTGAAACAAGTGAAATCGTGCAGGGACTGCTGTAACAGGGTCTTAGTTTGGAACCGGCTGCAGAAGGATGCATTAATATAAGGGTGTTGTACTCTTGCCCACTGAGAGCCACCAACAGAGCTTTTAAAGTGTTCAATGACATGGGCCCTTTGACAGATGCTGCCAATGGATCATGAGAGTGAAATATGTACTTTGGTGATAATAACAAATGGTGTTGTTAGCAATGCTAACTTGTGTTTATTGCAAGTAGGGATGTGCGTCTTCCCGAAGCCTCTACCAATTGTGCTATAACTATGCCACGCTCCTGTGTCAAAAGCTTAGACCTGGTCCACGCTGTAATAGGCCAGCAGTCACTTTGAATGGCTTGCTTCAGACGGCGCACCTCTGACGGTGCATCTCTAGTGCTTCAATATTCAAATGTAACAAATAATCGGCTTTGAAGGTTTGAAAAATAAAATGCTGTGCGAGTTCTCGCGAGTCTCTGGGCCATCTAACGTTATACAGCGGCTGGTCTCGGAAGATCACAGAACACAGTCAGAGGCAGAAGGCAGGAGAAGTTTCCCATAGTCTCCCCTCTTTACTTCGTATGGTGGTGTCGCATTTAAATGCGAGCCGATGCTTGTGAGCTTGTAGATTAGGTACAGTATGTTTACTATGTTAATGTTTGCCACGCGACACCGGAATGCAACAAAGAATAAATCAGCTGCCTGCTATAAGATAAAATAAGTTGTAAGTACCTGGGAAAAGAATCCGAGATGAATGCATTTAATAAAATTATTTATATTGAGGCGGATGGAGGCAGACTTTTAATTTCCGGTTCATTTCTGGTTTTATCGATTCATGCATTTATACATTGCATACGGTGCCCACTTCAACGATGTGGGACTTGCCACATTTTTACATTTAACTCCCATTTCATTTTATATGGTTATAATGTGGTTATATACATAACCTAACTAAAGCTAGCAAAATAAACTAGAATAAAAAACAGTACAGTAGTACAGTAGTGCATCCCGTGGATGCAGAGGTCGTTGTTTTATTGCGTTCCTTAACTATAAACTGCGTTTTGGGATGCAAAATGCACCCTATTTTAATCTCTGTATATATATTTTTTTTAGCATCTATTGTTAGCCTTTCTCTGGCACTAGCCTCACGTTACCGCCTATGCCTATGGTAACGGGAGGGAATGTGTTAATCAATAAAAACTGGCAAGTATAGTGCATAGCAGTGGGCGTGGTTTTCTGGTTCCATTGAAAAATTTACAAAAACATTTATATCAATTATTTTAAGCCTAGAATCAAGCCCTCCAGGATCCTGGTGAATCATGCCCATACAACCTTTGATTATGTGATTAAATAAAATCTATATACTGTATATAAAGGTTGGGCAATATGGCAATTTTTTTCAATTGCCCATCGTCTGTCCAAAAATCGCCGATGGACGATATATTCGTGTTATAAAAGTAGTGAGAACAGCTCACTGCGGGTCGCAAAAAAGCCAGATCTACAAGCTCTCAAGGCGTCGCGCCCTGCCTGTTTTTGCAGCGCCGTTCGCTATGCGTTGAGAGCTTGTAGATCTGTCTGTTTTTGCAGCGCCGGTGTCGGGGTAACAAAATAAAAAATAAGTTACAGGCGGAGATGAAGTGAAGTTGAACAGACAAGCAGCAGCAAGCTAAGCTAACATCACCACAATGGCTGGTGTTGTTAGCTTAGCTTGTTGCAATGCACACGTTGTCACTCACTGCTTGTTGTCACTCACTGCTTGTCTTTTAATTTTCTTTATTTTTTCATTTCCCCCCCCGACTTCACGGCCGTGCATTGAAGCACGTCGGTTGATGAGACACGAGACGGCAGTGTGCATTCTGGTGTAACTGTATATTATTCTTACTGGGTCTGGACTGGAGTGACAGACGTAAACACAGCAACATGTAGCCTGCCCTAGTAACTTCTCCTCCTCCCCGGACGGTCGGAGGCGCAGAGCGTCGGACCCCGCAGGGAAAGACAAAGGGGAAAAAGTCGGGTTTAGCGTGTTCCGCAGGGAAAGTGTTAAATTATAGAAAAAAGTGAATACTGGTAGTTTTATTTAAATACAAATGTAACTACTCCCACCTAACCCCATTATATACTATTGCCATTAGAACATTTTGTTTAATAATAATAATAATAATCTATTATACATTTGAAAACGTGTGCCCAAGCCCAAAGCAGGAAAATAAAGTCACCAGCTACTACGTCACTGACACGCTGCAACACGCTGCAACACACACTGCAACAACACACTAACACGACACAGCCTTACCCTCCGCGTCGATCCACGGCTATCTCCTCATGTCGCGCCGCACGACCACATTCAACAACACCCGCGTAAAAACTGTCATTGCACTGCCACTAAAGCCGCCTCCCCTCCACACTCACAAACAACATCAATATCAATAATAAACACAAACACGCCACAAGCACCGACACCCCCGCCTAATTTGTTGCCAGGTCTATGAAAACTAGCCCAGAAAAAATGCCATTCAACACGCTACTTACAACTCGCTTACAATTCGCGGACCTGGCAACACTGCATCCTGTTTTCCCATTGGCTACGGTTGCTACAACACGCATTTGCACTGCATGATGGGAGCAACACAGCTTAATGTAGGGGTCACCGATTGCTGTGCTACATCCCCCTCATGTTCTCACCACCCCCTTCGGCTACACCACACACACTAACCTACACACTTCTCCACATGCAACACAGGCCCCTTATTGGCTAACCCCCTCACATGGCGATCCCCACGCAGCCAGCCACACACACACAACGGCCACGTTCGCAAATATCGCACTGAGCGCACTGTGCAAATGCAATGCAAACTAATAGGCGAGTGTGCTTCGGTGCGGTATTTCCCAACGCGCCCATCTCATCGACACAACGCGCGCAGTCGGATGCCAAGCTCTTCCGCGATTTATTCCTTTCCCAGTCTCACCACACCACGGACTCATTGTAACCTCGCATCAGTGTCACTGCAGACACGTAATCACACTGTGGAGGATTTGTGACTGAGTGACTGTGTGTGTGTGTGTGTGTGTGTGTGGTTTGATTTCAGCATGTTTTACACTGCACAGTTGCGCAGTGCACACCATGGGACAAATCGCCTTTTCACCCCCTGCCACTGTGCCCACAAACGCATGTACAAGAGGAAAACAATCTAAACATTATATACTAACGTCAGCATCGGGCAGATTAACACACACAAGCGTTATTAGTTGAGTTTTCTTATTGAAGTGCCTCTGATTTGTAACTGTGCGTTTATGTCAGTCAGCGATGCGATCCGTTGTTATTCAGCCACCAGCAGCAACATACGCACGGACTGGAGAGAGGCGACGTGTTTCTCTCCCTTCGGCTCATGTAGCCCTCATTGTAACTACAAATATTGTTCCCGAAGAAACAATGTGGGGTCACTGCAATCCAAAAGATTGTAGGCCTACTATAATGCAGTCAAGGTCCCCACAAAAATATACTACAGTATGTTCTGCTCCATTCTCAACATCTTTTGGTTTCCAAAAACACTAACTTATTGTAAGTAAACCAAAACAGTAAAAAGCAGTTTCATGTGTGCTTATTTTAAATTAATTTAATTTGCTTTGATGTGAAAATAAAATACAACACATAATAATAATACCCATCTGTTAATACATGTGAAGGCCACAATACTGGGTTTAAAAACACAGCTGAAACATGAAGTGGAGTCTGTCAAATCTCGCAATTTCCTTCTTCCCATTGCGCTGCAACGGAACTAGGATGAGCCGCCCGAAGGGCGGCGAAATTCTAGTAATATACGCTTTTAAACGAATGCTTGTGATGAATTTGAATGTTTTCACTAAAAATTATTTCTGTTCAAGTAATGTCGTCATGCCTTCAAATCACAAGGCCTGCCTATAACTATTGAACAAGTAATGTATTATACATTTTGCATATTATCATATTTTCAGATGAGGTAGAACATTTAAATTAATTTAACAACTACAGAGGAATTCACTAGTTGTCCAGTAAAGGGGCAATTGACCACTGTAAAATGAAGGACAAGACAGCAGCTTGCATGAGGGCAGTAGCAAAGATCAGCGAGCATACTCCAGGATGCACTGAGCTAGAGTCTCATCTTGAGCCTGAGCTAAATGATGACCACTGCTCATGACTCCTGAAAGTGTTCTGGTGTATTCTTTTATGTGGTTCTGTGGCTTTTACAGTAGGCATAACCTTTGGAAATGCATGGATGAATTAGGACATGCTGAGCTTGATGCCTTTTGCTTCTGGATCACTTTTTAGTCCCTCCGCACACTGTCCACCCGACCACCTCTCCCTCCCAGGGAGCTCTGTTTTCCGTATTCCTCTATACTTACTGTTCACGCCACAGACATTACGAGTAATGACTTGTAATGGGTTTCTCTACGAGGTACAGTGAAAGCTAAATGAACTGTCAATTTTTATTATTTATTATTCAGTACTTAAAGTTTTGCCTCATTAAAGAGCAGCCCCCCCTGGGCAGTGGAATTGTTCAAAATCTACTTTCATCTGTGGATGTCTTTTACCCCCCATCAGCTCACAATGATGCCACTAGAGCCACAGGCTCAATTTGCTCCCCTTGTTTTGTTTTATTTTTGTCCATCTTTATCATGCAGTCTCTTCTGGATGCTTTTTAATCATTAACTCCTTTGTAGCCATGAACGATAAAACGAGATAAACTTAATAATGTACAGGTTACCATAGACGATAAAACGAGATTTGGTAAATGAGCCTTAATCCATTGTTAGCCACCGCCATCATCTATGGAAAGAACAGCCAAAATCCTAAATCCTCCCTTCACGCGCACGCACACGTGCATGAGCACGTGTTTTTTTTAGTGCCTTTATAGCTCATAATGGGATAAAGTACAATGTTCGGAGCTCAATAAAACATGAATTCGAGCTGCCGCTAAACAAAACAATGATGCGGTCACTAGCATACAGTAGCTCTGTGAGCCTCAGTAGAGCAGGGGTTTCGACATGACAACAAGAGCAATTCTCTGCTTATTTCGTCCATTTTCTCTGGCACTTTCCACCTACCGCCCCCTATCGCCCTTGGCTACAAAGGAGTTAAGTAGTGCAAGGTGGCGGCCACATCGAGCTGAGACATCGAGACTTGGCAGCTGTTGGGATGACAAGCTGTAGTGAAAATATGTTGACCTCTGTGCTGGCATAATGTTTCTTCAATCCAGGGGAAACGCTTGAAGATTGTTTTTCATATTCTTTTTTGTGCATACAAGTGCCAGTTGTCATTATTTGATCTCCATAATCTGTCATCACATTGGATGGGTTAGAGACCTTTTGGCAATTGCCAAATAAAACAGAATTGTTATACTGAGAATTCCCCCCCTGTAGAAGCCTATAAAACCTTAAAATTTGGACATGAGTGATATCTGATCTGATACATACTGTGGTAATAATTACAACAATACCCTACCCCACCAGTCAAGTGATAGGTTGATACAAAAAAACCTGTGTATTCCCTTGTAAAGAATGGACAGCTAGCCACAACCATGCAATTAGTATAAGCCACTCTGTCTGTCGTCCAGAATTTCCAAGTGCAAACTGAGAGCTGCTCACAGCTTATCTTGATTACGTGCTTGTTCGTCTGAACAAAGACAGACAGGTCTCTTTGCTCCAAATACTTATTGACAAAAGGATCAATTTGCTTACATTTGTACACTCTGAATCTCAGATTTTATTCGGGAAAGATCGGTATCGGTATGTTTCAACATCAAATGATCGGAATCGGATCGGGAGCCAAAACACGTGATCGGGACATCCCTAGTTGTAACCAAGCTCTATGCAGCTTTGTTATGTCAGGCAAATCTGCTCCTGTGAAACTCTTAAATTGGTGGGAGTAAGCATCATGAGTAACACAACAAAATGCACAACATCAAAGCTGAGATCCTGTACATTTATGATGTTGATGTGAAATGCAAACTAGTTTAGCAGGCAGAAATAAAGAATATGCGCACTCAAAACATAATACATTTTAGCATCCACAAGAATGCAGTGCTTCGTCCACACATTTCGAATGTCATTTGTACACTGAATCTTTTGGCAAACAAATCCAGTCCCTTAATGCTATTCTGCCCCTCAAGGGACAATCTTGTGTACTAAAATCAGCTGATCAACAAAAAATGTCCACTGAAATATAATTTACACAAGCAGCCTGCATTAAGTGTGGTATGCAAGGGTAATGCATCGCAGCAGTCATTTGCATTGGTATCAAAGGACTTACCTGGGTTTGCTGTGGTTGCCTTTTGGCCTCCGCTGAGACCTCAGCAGGGTTTTGCCTTGGTGTTGTTAATTCCAGGTGAGTGGACAGCCATTATGTGAAATTAATAGGAATTAAGAGCAACTAGCATGTTGGGTGAAAAACAGGGCAATCCATTAAGCTCTCTCGTGGTAACTAACCTTCTCCCTCTTTGTTGCGACCGTAGATCGTAGACTGTTATGAAAACCTGTCAGTCCGTTCGTCTGTCACGCCTCGTGACACGCTCCATATATGGCCGTCAATCAGTCACGGCTCGTGACACGTCCCCATATATGGCCATCAACATATATGAAGATCACGACACTGACCTCATCAAACCCTGGATAGCCATACATGGAGAAGACTGGATCATCATCTAGATCTGCATATATGGAGCCGGCCAGCAACTCTATATCTGACCTCAAACCCTTAGATCGCGATATATGGAGCTGACTTGTTCTGACATTTCATATGTTGATCCTCCCCACCTGTCCTTCCTCTTCGATGTCTCCCTTTTGACTGATACCTGCCCCAAAGTTATTAGCGCAGCTGCGCCCGGCAGCCGGCAGTTCTCAACGGGCCCAAAAATTAAGGCCCGGTCCTATCTGGGCCCTAACTGGGCTGGCCAGAGGCCCCGCCTGGCCTTACTAATTAGCACACATTCTATGCCCTACCCGGCCTGAAAACGTCAATAAATAAAAGGTCCATATTTGGGCATTCCCAGACCTGTTGTTTCAAAAAAAAATTTTTTTCAAAAACAAAGATTCAATATTTTTGCTTTAGTGGTTAATTCATAACGTATTTTTGAGGGGAGCCAGCCCCTCCTATACACAGGTTTAATGTTTGCCTTAGTGCAATGTTTGTTTTGTAAACGCATTGACAATGAATGGAAAGTTTCATATTGTCTCTTTATTGTTAATGGCGTTTAATGTGTGTGTTTGTTTTACATCACCATTACATCACCTAATCAACATGAGAACATGTTGTTAGTCTTTAATATATTAGCGCCCCTCACTTCACACAGGTGTGATTTTTGTACTTTGGGTCTCGGGTGACACCAAAAAATTGGGAACCCCTGAACTACATGACCTCATTTACTAGCCACTTGGCTCCCCCTGGAGGTAGCACCCCTAATTCCGCAGTTTTTAAGGTAGCTCTCCATGGCACGTCGGAGGCAGTAAGTGTTGGAAAGCGTCTGTTGAATGGGCGGTGGCTACACTGGCACGTTGGGTCGCTTGTTGTAGCGTAGAGTCGAAAGCCGACTTCCAACCGACTGACCTCTCGACTTCATCCGACTGCCATCTGTAGTTATCTGTGGTAGTCTGGTCTGTTCGGTGGAGAGCTACCTTTACTCCCATTTGCCCATAGTCTGCTAATGATGATGAGACCAACTCGCCTTTTCTCTTTTCCTCCCCTCTTACACTTGTCCCTTAAGGCTGAGCGATGGTATTTGGGATCGGACGCTGTTTAGTTATTGGCCAACAAAGGAGAATGTCTTTTAATACAACAACTACAGATTAGGTGGTAATTGTAGCCTTAATCAATAAGCTAGCTGAGCGGAAAATTAAAGGTATGTGAATCCCCCCCCACCCCTCAAGCCTATACACAGTTACACACACGCACGCACTTCTTTGGTGTGAGACCTATTGTTCATATGTGGCCTAGTGAGAATGCTGGAGGGTAAAAGCAGAGGGCTAGGAGCGAGGAGCGACCTGACAGTGATAAATAGGCCTTTTAATAACAGCTGTGCCACTTGGGTAGCCATTCTGATCCATTCCCATCCAAGCTGGCCCCGGCCATCACCCCCCCTCCCCCCAACCCACCCCTTCACAATGAGAGAGCAATGCTATATTTACATATTATATGTTCATATTAAATGTCACAAATAATTATTTGTATCTTCATCTAATGCTGTGCTCATAATTAAACTGGCACATGTCCCCCCCCCCCCCCCCCCCCCCAATGCAATGGCCATCTATGGCTGTAGTTAGAAGTGGGAGTCATTGTCAGGGTTAAGGCCTCTATGTTAATTTACAAAAAAGAACACACACAGACACACACAGACACACACACACACACACACAGTCACACACACACCATTTAACAGAGGTTTTAGTTTAATGTAACATCAATTGGTATGTTGCCCAGCTTGTGTGTGTGTGTGTGTGTTATTCCTATAGGGTATGAGTGTTTGGTGAGCTGTTGACCTGGAGCAGAAAAGGGTTAATGCTACAGTGGTCCAGAACAGCCCTCAGGGCTCTAGTCCTCACAGGCAACAGATTTCAACACAGCATGTGTCTTTTTTGGGGAAACAGTGTCTGACATTATTTAAAGAAACCAATCCATTTTAGTGATGTGAATGATGTGCTTTACAAGGTCAATTTCCAAAGGGTTTATTTTTTTCGTTCAATGATTAAAAACACTGATGCTTTGATTGCAAATTAGAACCACTTATTTTTCTCATTTTCCACTTTCTTTGTTTACCTTTAGTACTGCAATACAGTGAATGAACAACGCATGAATGGACTGCTGCCAGAGCCTCTCACCATATTTCCGCGAGGTATGGAAAAGTGTGTGTGTGACTTGTTATGATGCCGTTTTTTGAATAATGTTTTGTTTTCAATGTTGCAACACTTAAAATTTTGAATATGACATTTTAACGGTAATATCGTATCGATCGATATCGCAATATTTGGCATAAATACCGAGATGAAATTTTGTCCATATTGTGCAGCCCTACCGTTTACCTGTAATTGCCGTCATACAGTAAATGTGTGGACTGGGCCTAATTCTTACCAAAAAACAACATATCATGAACATATCATCCCCAAATGGGAATCGCATGTTGATGTGTCTATAGAAAAGCGGTTTAACTTCTGCCATGTCTGTCTGTCGTACAAACCGTTTCCTCCTCGTGTTCTGACGGGTGTACACACCATGACTGACACAGACTGACAAATTTGTGGTCGGAGGAATGCACTTTTGCCCAAAATAGGGACACCACGGTTAATGTGGTTAATGTTCCATCAATGGTATCGATGGAAAATACTGCTGAAATCTGTCAAGTTTCAAAGGAGTTGCACATTTGGAAGTTATCGGCTCTGCCCATTTCCCATGGTCCTGCTTTGGTTCGGATCAAGCTTATCTGAGTTTCTTAATTTTTTTCTTTGCATTAACGGCACACATCAAAATGGCTAACGCACCCGTAAAGCAAAGCGGCTACCCATTTATCTCTCCCTCGCTCTTTCTCTCAATCTGCCTCTGCCATCCCCACCTACCCACCCACCTCCCTCTTTGGTCTCAAGAGCCCTACATCTCAATCACTCTCTCCTCTACAGCTAATTTCAGAGTCACCCTCATTTCATTTCTTTTTTTCTTTTTTTTAAAGAACTGATTCCTTTTCTGCACATTTGTAAATGGCCCAGTGATGTGTTCTACAATCTAGTCAATTACTGTTTCAGCCGGCAAGACTCCAGGGATCCGGAACATACATGGCCTGAAGGTACGTATCTCAATAATTGTTTCAGCAGCCTTTCACACGGGGAGAGAGAGAGAGAGAGAGCAAGAGAGAGAAGGAAAAAGTTGTGGCAAATGGATTGGTAATGCTGTGTTCCACTTATTGAAATGTCAATTGAAGTCAAGGCTGTCTCTTTCTTTCTCACATTTTTTTTCCGCTCCCCTCGTCTATATTTATGTATGTAGATGGCTGACTATGGTTATAGCAATTCTCTCTCTCTCTCTCAGTTCATTTGGTTATGCTAGGTAGTCATTTAAGAGCACGGTGTTATGCTCTAACTCCTACCCCCCAAAGTATTGTGATCCGTCCACACGTCTGTTAGCGGGAAGAGAATCTGGGTTGGTTGGACCAAACTAAGTCAAGCAGCAGCAGATGAAGCATTGTCACTCAGCCGTGAAATCATCATTACGAGCCGGGGCCCCTATTCAGGAGTGGCTTGTCCCCAGACCCTCCCACTTTATGTTGGGCATGTGTTACTGTTGAAACCCATTGCTAATTACAACGGGTTAAGTGGCTTGACACCTTGCTGTCTCTCCAGATGATCCATATTACGTCTCCGTTTCAATAATAAAATGTCCCCTCTCCACCCACCCCACTCCCCAAATACTGAAACCACTTTATTTAATGTGTCCTCCGAGGGGCTTTGGCAACGGCTCTCTCCTTTTCTTTTCTTTTTTTTAAGGTCATAGGACTGTTTTGTGAGGATGAAGGTTTTTTTTCCGAAGACCTTTGGCAATCTTCCCCTATACTCTTCTTCTGTTTTAATATAAAAGTGATTGGCTGAAGGGAGTTCTCGCGATCCATTTTTTAAATGAGGTCTTTCTGGGCACTAATTAAAGACAGGATCCCGTGCCTTAGTAGACACATCACCCTGGCCCTTTGACCTCAATTAAAGAAGTTATTTTTGGAAAGCCCTCCTTACAGTGGCCACCATGCGTCTCTTTTGTTCAATATCTGGGTTGACTATATACATTGCTCTCAAGGAGGGATTGTTTTTGTGTGTTGACTATCCTTCTCTGACATTCACTCATTTACTTGGCAATCTCTCTCTCTCCCTCTCTCTCACCCACATATTTGGTTTACACTCTTAAGGTTCCATTCTTATACTCTTTTTGCAGTGTACCTCCTCTCCCTTTCTCTGCCTTCTCTCTCTCTCTCTCTCTGCCTCTATCTTTCTCTCATTTTCTCTCTCCTTCCCCTGCTCTCTAAAAAGCCAATTAACCTCCAGGCTGAGCCGAGAGGTTGTTGTGTTCATGTTCATTAGTAGGGTCTTGGCTGTATGTCTGTCTGTCTTTTGGCCTTGGCCACTAAGTAAGTGTGTGTATGTGTGCGTGTGTGCGCGTGCGCCCTCAGGTGAACACCAGGCCAAACCCAGGCAACGATTGCGTTCTTGCCACCCCAGACCCCATGGCCAACAACAGGTGAGTGCAAGGGAGATGATGTCGCACTGTCTGGGATTACACATCATGTACATTTCACTTGTAACACAATGCAATTGAATTGTTTTCCAGCCTCAAGAAGTCATCAGCAGAACTGAAGAAGATCTTGACAAATGGGCAGGTGAGCTATTCTCCTGGTGGTCAAGTACTTACTTCATACTCAACAACCAGCCAGGTGCTGCTGTTTATTGTGTTCTTGTGCGGGTCGCAGTAGAGGCCCGCGCTGGTAGCAGGACGTCCATGGGTCCTTATGTCTTGGTCATCCAATGCCGCACGCACGCACACACACCAGCAGAGTGGTGAGCGTGTCAAGGAGACAATTAAACCAGCAGCCCCTCTTGTTTCTCCTATAACACGGTGGACTAATAGAGTTGTTGTCTCCCTCCTCCCTTCCTACACCTGTCTCCTCTCATTCCCTCTATTCCCCCTCCCCCTGCCATGTTAACAAATCAATTGGAATTTTGGAGGGGAGGGGAGGAGGGGGGTGGTTAGGGGGACGTTTTAATCTCTACTGCTGACTGCCTCTTCCGTTAAGGTCTCTATACATTTTATCTTTTATCATATCACATTAACATAATTTTAGACCCGGTACAAACAAGCATCTGTCCATCTGTTGGCCTATTGACAAACGCAAGCGAGCATGCACGCAACAGGTACAGGCAGGGGAAAGGTTGCGAGGAGCCTGGGCTAGTGATAAATTGACAACACTGTCTCTTTATTAGAGCAAGACTTCATCAAAATGCCTAATATAACCTGTAGGGCACAGATTGGCTGCCTTTTTATGGCAAGTGAGCTCATTTCTGCTCTACCTCCATGGAGTAATAACATTACACCAGTGCCATCGGATTCTGCTGTGGTGGCACTGGCATGATGGTTTGAGAGACTTGGCCGTAGTAATGCACCGAAATGAAGAATAACACTTTGCCGAATACCGAAATGCCAAAACCATAATGACGGTAAAGAAACAACATTGGCTTGCGTCGGCCCTGGCTGCCGTGACTCAATTTAGGCTGTGCTGTCGTAGAAATGTAGATGTACACATTTAATAATACCCCTTTATAGAAGAGTATCTCCTCTAGGTTGCAATCTGAGATTATCTCATCTGTCACACCCCTGTGGTGCACAGACCCATGGCTCTGGCTCAGCGGTCATCGCCATGCTGGCTTGTGGTGGACATTTTTGATACAATTTATTTTTTTATATATAGAATGACTAAACATAAAGAGGCTTAAAGAGCTAGACCAAAATTTACATTACAGGTCTGTAACTCTGAGAGTGTACAGTACAAATGGAACCAAAAGTTTGCTTCAAATTGTACACTCTTAGACTTATGGAAGTCCTTAAGGAACATTTTTATATATCTTGACATAATGTAAACATTTCTTCTACCTTTTACAGTATTGAGCAGATTATTTATTTATTACTTTAAAGTGAGACACCAACCCACAGTGTTGGTCTGAGTTAGTTCTGTCCTCACTGAATGTCTGTAGTAATTCAGTAATAATCAACACTGTTCAACTGAACTAGCTGTCATCATCCTGTTATATCTGGACTCTTCTTCTTTTTCGCCCCAATTTAGCCGTTATGCCATATAGGACATACATAGTACTACTACTACCCAACACATTAATGCCCTTATCCTTGCAACACTAAGACCGAGCACTTTAAGAGACCAGCCCGTGAAAAGGGCTGGTCTCTTAAAGAGAAAAAAGGATAAGGCTGCAAAGCAGGGATTCTTCTGAATTGATGTCACCAGGCTTAGAATTACACTAGGATGGGTGTGATTGAATGTTTGAAATGGATTGCTATAGGGTTTTCTACAATGCCTTTCTAATACAGTACTTTGTACAACCAATGCTGCAATTAAATGATGGACCTCTTAAGACCTTGACTAGTCTAATTCCATCCACTGTCCTGGCATATGAACTCACTGGTATTTGAAGCATTTCCCCCAAGTGGCCAGACTTTTTTGTGTATGCACTGGGAATATTGTTTTAATGTTGTTGTTTTTTAATAAATCTGATTGATTAATGGATCATTCTCTAAGTGCATAGACTACTGTGGAGAAATGGGTGTAGACTGTAGAGATGAGGGGGCTTCATGTCAGCTGGGGCCACGTTATATTACCCCCTTCTGACACCTTTTATCAAAGTGGAATTGAACAACGACAGCAAACAAATCGTCATTAAACTCTACATCACTCACCTCCCCTCATCCCAAGCACAATGTCCTTTTATAAATTGGACAGCAAATGTTGTATTGATCTTCCCTCTCGCTGCTTCTCTCTCTCCCTCTGTGTCTGAACTTGGAATGACCTGGACGCTTGTCTTGTTTATGGCCTCCAGTAACATTTTGTGCTCTCTTCTCTCTCTATGTGGCTTGTTCTGTTGCTCTCTCTCCCCCCTCTCTCTCTTCCCCCCCACCTCTCTCACCCCCCAACCCCCCCCCCCCCCCCATGTCTCTCTCTAACCCCCCCATCCTCTCTCACCCACTCACTATGCACACACCTGCGTAGTTCAACATAACCTCCATTGATTACCTCCCAACCTTTGACATGTGTCTTTTCTACCAAGCCAAAGGCAATGGCATGTGTCACATACTCACATTGTTACATTCCTGTCTTTGTTGCTCTTTAGATAAATGCCCAAGACATCCACTACGAAGAGCAACTTGGTCATGGAAACGGAGGAACTGTGTACAAGTAAGTGTGGAGTGCTCTTACTAGGGATGGACATTGTTAGGATTATTTTTTTACACAACACTACAACAAATACTGCTCATCAATACCGATAATCATCAATACGCCATAAATTGGTGAGAAAAAGCACATCTAAAAATAATTAAAAGTTATTTTCATTACTGTCCCCAGTTCTTTTTTCAGGGGACCAATTCAATTGGTACATGTCTGCTGTGTGCCATTACTATGGCATAAATAAATTAGTTAAATTAGTAGAACTGTAGTTCTTGAACTTTCCAGAAGCAAACACTGTTTAAAAATTACAATTCACTGTTTTTAGGTAGGCCTACTTCAAAACATTTTCTTAAATAATAATTAAATCAAATCGTATGAAACTAGAAATATGCAATTCTGGAGCCAATTATAATGTCACGTCACCCCTGTGATCATGTGTAAGAAATTATGTGGGGATTTATCCCCCCAAAATCATGTTTTTGCAACAAACTGTTAAATGTTTTGCATTTGCCGCACCCCCATGGATGCAAATGGAATTGCTTTTGGCTCTGTGTTGATGCCATCATCCACGACATGTGATTCAAATTTGGGGTGTTTTGGACGTTTGGTTCAGGATTTGTGTTCACGATTATGGCCGAAGGATACGCACTATCAAAATTCTCCCTGTGATTTTTAATCGGATAGGTCCAGAGATCAGTTGTACCGATTTTTGTGAGATTTGGACAAACTCTGTAGGAGGAGGAGCAAAAAATGTGTTTTGAAAAAAATTCCAAATGGCGGAAAATCTATCCTGACACAAAAAGGGGCGTGGCCTATATGGGGAGATGCGTCATGACCCAAGGATTCCAGGTTAAAACTAGAAAAAGTGCCCCTCGGGGCACAGGTCTCCACCAGGGCAGTTCAGGTTGTGGCCTCCTGGTGGCGCTATAATAGGCCAATGTGAAAAGGGTGCCATTTCTTCATACGCCTTTGATGGCAATTGGATGATTTGAGGCATTTTGTTCCAAAAATGTGTTTTGCAAAAATCAACCTGTTGGTGGCGCTATAACAGGCCAATGTGAAAAGGGTGTGATATATTCCTCAGCCTAGTAAGAAAATGTGTGAAAGATTTCACGTAAATTGCACGCTGCGTTCATGATTTGAGGCTTTTGTTCAAAACGGGGCAATCTTGCAAACTGTGAAAGCCATATATAGCCAATTAGGATGGAATATGAAATATCGGACAGATCCGACTTGCGCACATGACCATAGAGATACTGTGTAACGATTTGTGAGATTTTTGGACAGAATCTGGAGGAGTAATATCAAAAAATTTGTTTTACAAAAGTCGGCCTCCTGGTGGCGCTATAAAAGGCAGATGCGGAAAATGCAGGTCAAAGGTTTGTCCTTGGCCTCTAGGGAGTGTGCATGCAACGTTTCAAGCAGATCGGTGTAGTTTTAGGTAAAACATGTGAAAAGCTGCCTCATGGTGGTGCTATAACAGGCCGTTCTGGAAAATGTGGGGCAGAGGTTCATCGTTGGCATCCAGGGAGTGTGTGTGCAAAGTTTGGCATCGACCGGGTTAACGGTGCCGGAGATTAGCTGGTAACAGGCGGACGGAAGGACGGACGGACACACACACGGACACACACGGACGGAGTGCAAAACATACTCTCTCCCCATGCCTTCGGCCTGGTGGAGACAAAAATGAAACAACCTGCCCCTGGCCAGTCGGGGCGCCTGGTGGAGGGGAAAGGAACTGTCAGTCTGCTGCCCCCCCCAGGTTGGCAGAGGAAGTGTAGCGCCCAAGATTTGACACTGGGTGACAAAATGGGTTGCAAAATCGAGGGATAAAATAAAGTGTGACAATTACTATAGTCTGGTTGCCCTGTTAGAGCAACCACACTAATAAATAGGCTAACTTTCCATCCTAGAGTATAGTGCATACTGCTTATCTTATATCTACGGACAAGACCAATTTAAGCTAAAATACGTTCACGGTGGTCACGGTGGCACAATCGGTAGTGCTGTCTCCTCACAGCTAGAAGGTCCTGGGTTCAATTCCCAGTGGGGACGCTGTGGGCACTGGGGGCGTGTTCCCTCCTCCACGCCATCAGTGCCCATACCCGAGGCGGGGTTGGCGAAAGGGCCTTTCTGTGTAGAGTTTGCATGTTCTCCCCGTGTCCCCTAGGGTAGGTACCCTCACAAAAAACATGCCGTAATCCTGGTCTCTAAACTACCTCCCCCTGGCTAGCCGGGGCGCCTGATGGAGGGGAAAGGAACTGGTCAGAATAACGTGTTCCTTCCACGCGCTACGTCCGGCCGGGGAAACTCTCCCCTGTCAGGTGAAAAGAAGCAGCTTGGACTCCTCATGCATAGAAGGAAGCATGAGGTCAGTCCGCTGCCCCCCCAGGTTGGCAGAGGAAGTGTAGCGCCCAGGATTACATTAGATAATTGACACTGGGTGAAAAAAATGGGTTACAAAAATTGTGGGATAAAACATTTAAAATAAAATATGTTAGATGCTCAATTTCAACACTATTTATACCCACCACTTTGATGATTTATTTAATTTCATAGTCAACATTTATTCGTGGTTATGTGTTTATACCTCTATTACGGCAACAAAACACGCAGCGGTTGTGCTAACCAACTTAACCAAGTACAACTTGATCTTCCCTCCGGCTCCATTTACAACGCTCCTATCCCTCTGGCATATAGGATGTAGATGATCAACTTATATTTTAACTGTAACTACCAGCACAGCTTCATTGCACCTTTGCTTCATAGAATTAGAAGCTATAACCAGAGTCGGATAATTAATATAATATAATAATTAAAATATAAGCTGAAAAGGAGTGAGAGAGGAGTCTGTGCGCCAGTTGATCAATCGCAGTTGCGATTGTTTGTTTGGACGGAAAATTGAAACTTGCTAAAATGGGTCTTCAAATATACTTTGGCATCTCAGAGCGATCCCCACCAGTAAAGTCTATGTTTGTTAAACACTTTGTTAGAATGAATTGAGCAGCACTGTTGGTCCAGGAGCTCATTGATATTTCAGTTCTGACCAATTAGGAACTGGTACCAAATTGCCATTGGTTCTTGTTACCCATCCATACCTTTTTAGAGTGGCTCTGATCAGGACGTTTGCCAGGCATGTGCAGTGACTTTATTAACATAATAATAATAATACTCCCTGTCTCCTGAGTGCAATAGAAGAGTAGATCTGATAAAGTTTGATGTTGAAGTGGTGGCCTTTCACTTTTTGCATGGATCCACTGTGCAGGCATGGTAGTGTTTTTCTTTCCCCCCTGGGTCCATATATCTCCTGTGGTTTGTTGTTGACAATCCATCAGGCCAGTTTGTCTCCAGGCCTTTATTTATTTATTTATTCTGATCTGAAGGTTGCCAACATATGTGATATCGATTTAGGGCCGTAAGGTATGAGAACAATTGGCTTAATCGGTGTACAGTAGCACACATTACCTGTTGCAATAGATAGAAGACGGATTCCCTCGTCTCTAGCTAGACTGATGTATTGCTACCCTGCTAATGTTATGACAAGGGTGGCATTTGGGTTGCTGCCTTTTATCCCCCTATTCCCCACCCAATGTTGTCCCCCCTCCATCAATTCACTACTATTGAACGGTTTTATTGAGATTGAAGTATTGATCACTGCTCAGTCCTAACCTTGACTTGACGGAGTGGTATGTCGGTCTGTCTGCTTTTGCAGGAGCCCCAGTAAATTCCCTCTCCAGCAAATCCACTTTTATTCTTGTGAAAGGGCACTCTTTTTCTGTTTTCCCCACCTCTTCTTTCTTTTTCATTTACAGCTTTTTACTGTTTCATCAGGACGAGGTGGTTTCATTAACAGCCCACCTCTCATACTAGTTGGAGAAAGTGATTGCCGATCAGATAGGCACTAGAAATTGTTCCACTGCACTGGGGAAGGCCAATATTGCAAGACCAACAACTTCTCAGTCAATTGAGCTCAGCAGAAAATCCATACGCTTAGGCTTTGAATTTTTTATGGTTGGGAGAAGAGGGTAAGAAAACTTGCTGAAATGTGTTTTCTTTCTTTTGTGTGTGTGTGTGTGTGTGTGTGTGTGTGTGTGTGTGTGTGTGTGTGTGTGTGTGTGTGTGTGTGTGTGTGTGTGTGTGTGTGTGTGTGTGTGTGTGTGTGTGTGTGTGTGTGTGTGTGTGTGTGTGTGTGTGTGTGTGTGTGTGTGTGTGTGTGTGTGTGTCTGTGTGAGATATAAACAGTATATTGTTGCTGCACGCTGTATCTAAACAGTATATTGTTGCTGTCGGTTGAAAACCTTGCCTCCAATGTAATTATTATTTAGTCACAAACTAAATGAATAGTAATAATTTTCACCAGCTATACATATCTACAAGCTTATTGCATCGCTACTGTTTACTACTGTCTGAGAGAAAAGGACAAACTAGCTCTAACCAGGACAGGAAGATATGTTCAAGAGGATGTAAGTAATTACATCAGAGTTTGTAGTTTGATAAACAGAATCCTTATACAGTAGGTCCACAGTTGTCTGCTTCCTTAAATAGTACATGTCAAATACCAGTGTCTTCTGCAACAGTGAAACAGTGAAACGATTACTTCTAGTCTTATACTTATTGACAAATAAAAGCGCTTTTCGATAGTAGGCCAAGGCCTGGCAATGCTGGCATGCAAACATTCCAGCGAAATTGCCATTTTGAAATTTGAATCAGAAACAAATCATTTGCGTCAATTGTGCAAATGCAAAAATGTTTTTGGATGCTGGCAAAAGGCAGGGGTGTATTTGGAAATACACCGAGAGCGCCGGCTACCCCAGACTACCCCAGAGGTAGTCTCATGTATGTGTTCGTAGTATGAGATTCATGTGCATTGCTGGACCCATCAACGGGTAAAGTCAGTGATCTCACCGGGAGGGTGTGTAATTAGAAAGCTTACTTTCCTTAGTGGACACACTCTGAGCCCCCCACCACATAAATGCACTTTTTGGCCAGAAAGGGATTTTTTTTCTCCGGAAGGAAAATCTTGTCTATGAGAAGAGTGAAGTAACTACTGTGGGACATGTCCCACTGGTACGCGAGAAGGGAATCCCAAGTTTTCACAACCGTCACCAGGATTCGTCAGGGACGTGTCACTGACTGTGGTGTATAAACTGCTTCGAGTCCGTGTTACGAAACACGGAAGTAACAAGTAATTCGACAGTGGAAGTAACCAGTAATTCAACAGTGACGTCACTGTCAAATCATTGGTATCTTTACCGTTACCGTGTGTTCAGAGCAGCGGAACAACAACAACTGCATTCTATTTTGTCACACTCGCGGTAATGAAACAAAACACTACACAGGACGGGATTATTATTTCATGTCAAAACATATTAAAGTATCAGAAGATGATGTAACCCAGGTAAAGTAATGCGTCACTCACATGTTTA
Organism: Electrona antarctica; assembly: GCF_951216825.1. Classification (NCBI taxonomy): domain Eukaryota; kingdom Metazoa; phylum Chordata; class Actinopteri; order Myctophiformes; family Myctophidae; genus Electrona; species Electrona antarctica. Next base: position 28,404,471 of record NC_136808.1, read on the forward strand.
AAGTTTTCCACATTCCAAAGTCATTTCTGAATGAAAAAGACATTGGCCTAACCCTTTTTTAATCATACTATCTGTGTTAATATAACGCCATTTAGGTCAACGATAGTATCGCAGCGGGTAGGCTACTTAGGCCAGTCAACGGTCTTCCCCGTGGGTTATGTTTTGGGTGCTGATGCGCAAGCCCCCCTAATTATATCTATTAAATACCCTAGTTTTAAACAACGTTTTGAATCTTGTCAGTTTAATGATCAGCACATACATTTAAAAGTTTGGCTAAAATTCTCTATAATACCCGCCATAAATTGTGTAATAAACCATTTAAGACCCCTGGTCCATCCACCCACCCTGGAGCACCCCCAGGGCCCCAGTCCCTGGCTGGCTACTATTTCCATCCAGCTGGACATTGTATACACTTGTGAATACAATGCCTACTAAATAATACCCAGAGAGGACAGACCTCCAGACCCCTCTAGTGGGTCTGTCTTTTCCCTGTTCACGCATGTTTCTCACCTTTTACACCCCTAACCAGTATGTACAGTAACATGCATCATGGGAAGAGGCATGGGCGCAGTGCATTGGTCATTTTCTTTGTTTTGTGGCAAAAACTAAATATGTTAACCTTTTTCGTACCTCATCAGTTTGCATCTTTGCAAAACATAAAGTGGACGGGTATAGCAGAGCAATTGAGGTCAATTTGAAAGATTTGTGGAGGAGGTACTTTCCTGGCCTACTGGCTGCATGGACGAAAAGTTTACTGCTGATCGGACTATGGGTTTCCGAGATTAGAAACACAGACGGGAAAAATACAAATCTTCGTCCCAGCCTCTGGCCCTGGTGCAGATAATGACAGTAAACGTGTCAAATTGAGGCCTGAGAAGGTGACAATAGATGAAGACTATTTGGAGTTGTACTTTAGTCACCTCCTAGAGTCACCTCCTAGACCTAGAGCACCAGCTGGTCTTTCACACATACCAAGATTTAAGTAAGCTTTGATTGTTGTCATCAGTAATACAGAAAAGACATATTGGATATATTATTATTATTATTGCAGAAGAAGCTGGTCTAGATTTTAACATTTGAACCGGCAGGATTTAGAGTTAAGCTTGCACAAGTGCATGGTCTGCTTGGTGCAACATAGCCTTACTTTCACTCAAATTAAAGTATATACTTGTGATACATGTTTAAATGACAGAGGAGCTGCTCCTCATCATATGCATTTATATGTGGTAAACATTACTTTTGCACACAGATAATTGGACTTCGGTGATGTGAAACTTGTTCTTGTATAAGTTATTCCCTGCAGGGGGTATGGCTTATAGGCCATGTGTTTGTACAGCTATACTGCATATGTATGAAAACAGACATGTCGGAAATGGGGACATGTCGATTGCTAGCCTCCCGGCAATATTTTCCCTGCGTCCTACATCACCTCTAGTCTAAATAGTTTTTGGTTAATGTAAAACACAAGGCACTTTGACCATCAAACATGCACAGAGGGTTTTTACACCCTTCCTTCCCACTCAGCAAGGCACCTTGGGTATTACTCTTAAATTGCTTTCTTAAAAAAAAAGTAATTCAGTCAGCTCCTCTGTTGGGCTTTCTGTCCTGTTCCAGTGTTATTATGTGTCAGAGTATGAAGAGTTGATAACCCAATGACATACATATGCACACAAATGCATAGCTTTTGGAACTTGTGTGAACGCACGCACGCTCGCGCACGCCACACACGTGTCTCCCTTTCTCACTTAAATACAAATACTGCAATTGCAAGGACACAATGGTTTGCTATCCACTCTCATTTACAGCCGGCAGTGAAATCCTTCACTATTGCCTAATGTGAAGTGAATGTAACCCCCTCTATCAAAACCGTTTCTCTGTCGTCTCCGGCTTCTCCCCTTTGGTCCAGCTTATATGAGGCTTAACCAGTGCGAATAGCACCATTGAAGGCTCCACACCTTTTAACCTCTTAGTCCATTTATGACCTAGAGCCATTTAGACTCAATTGGATGTTACCAACACCTCAGCTCTCCATAGCCATATGCTGACCTGGCCATCTATCAATGTCGGCCTTTGTTTTTTTATTACACACTCTCCGCGGTCCATCCTGTCCACCAATCTGACTGACTCCATGGCTTATAAACGTAGTAACAAGGACACAGAGGCTATTTGGTGCCTGATGGATCCAGCAGTGCAATTAGAACAAGCCCATTTACATGGCAGTGACTATACAGTGACATCCACTTAAACACCCATGGCTTTTTCCTTCCGTATCTCGGGCCATTTTCTCCATTGATTTCTTTCACCCCACCTCATTGATTATGCTGTATACTGCAAAGCCTAAACACTTTGGTTGTATAATTGGTTAATGAGCTCTGCGTGTTTGTGGAATACTTAAATTTGTGCAAGTTATTTAGAGGCCATTCGCTCACATTGTGTATATAAAGTCTGTTACACGTACATCCCCTTGCTTGCCTGTCCCTCTCAATCTGTGCCTTTTACCCTCCATTCCACCTTTGTCTCTTATCTCAAACTGATGAGGTGCTGTGAGGTAAAACTTGAAGCAATTATTGTTTTATTATACATTCTTATTTGTTAAGTTACCTTGCTATTGTGTACTATGGTGACAGTAGAGACTTGACTTTTATCACGAAAGAGAGTTAATTTAAAATGGCCAAAACAAGCAAGCCTGCTAATTTGTTAAATTTCTTAGACTAACCTCCCATGGATTCTTTGGGCTTACCAGCCTGTTCCCATCCATACCGCCCACCAAGATCCAGGTTCTGCTTCTCGTTAAGGGTAGTTTTTCCTGCTCATGGGGTAATGGTCTCGACCTGCTCTTCATGTCCTCATCATACAAAAACTAATAGAATACGCACATCACTTAGTAGAGGTGCTGGGTTCAAAAGTGACATCAGAAAAAGAGAAAAGAACCCGCACACTCATCTGCTCCAAAAGTTATACTTTATTGACGACGTATCGAGCCAAGGCTCTTGAGTTTATTTCAACTCGGTGTACAGTTGTGCAGTATATTGTAAATTGTCCTGAGAGATAAGTTGTTATGATTTTGCAGTATATAACTCAAATGTATATCCTTGTAAATACCTGGGCTGTGTGTAATGTAAACACATGCGTCTGTATGCAATGCATGCATATCTGCGTCTGGCAGTTTGGAGACCTGGGATGGCGGTCTCAGGTGAGAGTGTGAGGGAGAGCGAAAGCCACCCCGTCGCCTCTGTGGCACTGTAAACCTACACCCCTCCAGCCCTGATCAAGGAGGCCAGGCTCTGCAACCCTCAGTCCCAACTTCAGAGTCATAGAGAGAGGCCCTATGAATACTGCATGATGGAGCTTTTATTACAGCACAGGCTAGAGTGTAAATAAGATCCAGGCAATGGGGCACGTTTACTGGGGTCAGATAAGGGGGAAGTGGGGGGGAATAGCCATGTAACCTTGTCCCTCTCTCTACCGCCGTCACAAGCCTGTCACTGTAACTCATACAGGAATGCTCAACCCTGAGGTGGTCAAGGACAGTCTCGAGGTAAAGCTTGGACAAAGCAACGGTCACCCCATATCTCAAGCCCTGTTGAGGGAAACTAACCAGTATTTAGGTTCTTTATGTTTCTAACTGCCCACACATTCATTTGTGAAATCATGTTCTGTTATGTTGAGCTTCACTGAACACTAAGGTATATGTATTTTTAGAAGAATGAAAATATAATATATGTTGACCTGTTTCCCCATACAATTTAGCAGAATTGCCCTGTAGTGTTGTGAACTAGAGTTTTCTCAGTTCAGGCAGGCCAGCCTGCCTCCCACACAACCTGCTCAATCAGTATTTAACTAGTCAGTAGACAGTAGTATATTTCTGTATACCTCTGCACTCTTGTCTCAATTAACATCGTTGTCTCATCTTAATTAACAGGCAGCAGCCATGCTTAACTGACATTGATTATGGCTTAAAGGGAGAGTGAGACATCAAAACGTGTGTGTGTGTGTGTGTGTGTGTGTGTGTGTGTGTGTGTGTGTGTGTGTGTGTGTGTGTGTGTGTGTGTGTGTGTGTGTGTGTGTGTGTGTGTGTGTGTGTGTGTGTGTGTGTGTGTGTGTGTGTGTGTGTGTGTGTGTGTGTGTGTGTGTGTGTGTGTGTGTGTGTGTGTGTGTGTGTGGAGAGATACGGATATGGTTTCATACTTTTCGTTTTTACATAATGTATTAGAATAGCAGGCTTACAGATAAATATGTATCCTCGACATATCTAATAGAAATGCACAAAATAATGTTTCCCATAGCTTGAAATGCCCAAATACTGCACATTGCGATCATTGGCCAGAAATAAATAATCTAGAACAACTACTGTACAGTGTATTTGAATGCGCTGGTGCATCATTACACAGCAGCCGCAATCAGGAGCAAGTGTGTGTTCTGTGAGTCGTTACCAGACATGACACTAAGAGGTGGCATTAATTAAAGGCCCAGGCCAGTTTAGAGGTGTCTGGACGAGGGGCAACGTGATACTCCAATCTAAGACACATTAATCACACCCTGCACCATGAACATTCGCTCTCGCGGACCCACTGACAGGTGAGATGCCAGCCAGGTATCCCATTTACCCGACCCACTCGCAAAGGAAAACCATCTTGCGTAACATGCTCGTCCCCCGTCGCTATCAAGCGACAGCTGTTGCACAGTCTTCGTCCTTGAGGATTGAATGTTGAGACGTCCTGACGTATTGTCATCGGTGCCGTAAACGAACCTGTGCGGTCTGTAACTAAAGCCGCCGTTTGGCATTAAGGAGTTTCATAATTAAATCATCATGGGGCCCGGGCTGTGGCTGCTGCTTTACCTGCAACCCTAAACCCTGTCTGGGAGCGAACTGGCCCTCGGGTTGACTGAGACGGTGTTTTGACCTTTGACCTCTGGCAGAAATTATAGCGGCATTTTGTCATGCTCGTTACTTGGAACTCGACTGCATCTCAAACTTGCCACCCCAGTCAACTTGCATAATTTTTGTTCATTCATTACCCATCTGTTGAATACATTTTCTTTCTCCCTTGGACATTTTTTATTTATTAGAATACAATCATTGAAGGTCCTTCTTCTATAATTTGTCTATTTTTTTTTCTCCTTGCAGAGCATACCATCTTCTTGGTAAGCGAGTTTTAGCAGTCAAGGTAAGAAGAAGGCCATTGTATCTGTCTTTTTTATTGTACACCACTAACTAAACCAGGGGTATTCAATTAGACACCTGTAGAATGATTGTGTGTGGGGGGGCGCACAGTGTGCGCACAAAAAATTGTGGGTTCTCATCTCAAATGCATTTTGTGCTAAAACACGAAGATTTATATTATATATTTCTGCACAGTAATGAGCAGGATAATATGTCTATACAGGTATATGCTACCTTAGAATAGATGTAGATCTATTTGACAGTGCATAAACATAATTGCCTTGACCATAACGACCGTCAACGAGCACCACACACACACACACACCTGCCCTCTGCAGTGCTCTAGTCTAAATACAAACGTTTGGGTTTCCGAGGCTCAGTCTAAAGTGACTGAAGTCCCCTTGAAGTATTACTGTAATTATGGTAATCTCACACTTCATATCGCACACACCATACCTGTAACTTTCATTAGCTCTTTTATTATTCCCAGAATAACATTTAAAAAAAAAGAAAATCTTCCTGGGGCCACAAGGGGGTGCTCCACGGGCCGCATTTGGCCCGTGGGCCACCATTTGAATACCACTGAACTAAACCCTCTACTTTTTCATGACATCTTGTCTGCAATATGAATTCCATTCTTTGGTGACACCTCATGAGCAAATTCATGTTACTGTTTTATATTGTATCTGTTTTTTTGTTTGCTGTCTTTTATTCCTTCTTGCACTGTCTGACAAGAACGCCATGAATGGAAACACAGTTTCTAATTTTCCTTGAACTTTGAGCCTACACCAGCTATTGGGTGATTAGACTGGCTCGTATTTGAAGTTCCAATTCATTCCATAACTGTTTAATAGGGTAAAGTTTGAGCTCTGTGCAAGTCAGTAAAGGCCTTCCTCATTCAACGCAGCAAAACATTTTTGTATGGGTGATTTGTGACGTGGGAATTGTCATTCTGTAACGAGAAGTGGCCTTCAGCAAACTACAACAGAATTGGAAGTACACAGTTCATGTACAGTACACATGTCATTGTAGCTGTCTCTATTCACCAAAACATGTCGGAATGTGTGTGTGTGTGTGTGTGTGTGTGTGTCTGCTACCATGAAACCTATGAAAGAGGACCAATTGAATCAGACAGACTTACTTACTACAAGACTGATAGGCAGGCCACACTGGAGAACCGATTCATTGAATCAGACTTTGAATGACAGACCGATAGGCATGCTACACTGATCGATATCGAATGAACCCCTTACTCAAGGGGAGACTAACTGGTGGTCTGTGTGCCAGAGGTGGCTGAATCGTTTTTATTGTGAAAAAAAAACCCTGAATGTGTCGCACTTACACACATTCACACAGAGAAGTGAAACGCCTACCCTACGTTTTTATGGGCCTTGTGTTGCGGGTGCTTGTGATCTGTCTGTTTTAACCATTCACCTGAACGTGCATGCCGGAAAATATTTTAACATTCGTCGAAATTAGCAGATATCTACAAACTCATAACACTTCATCTACACAGGCAAGTAGCGAGCGTTCCGACTGCGATATTGTGCGAAAAACTGTCACTGATATGGAGCGTCGGCCATTGCGTTACAACGTCGCCTGAACCAATCAAATAACCAATAAATAGTAGTGTGTAGATCTCAACCAATAAAAGTGTTTGCGGCCGCGAAACCTCGCTCAAATAGAGTCTCTGCGGTCGAATATAGGAGGGTTGGACGACATCGCTGCACGCTCGCGGTACACCGGAACAGTCTAATTGAAAAACATGTATTCTGATAATATATTCTACATACACTGCCAGCTCGCATCGCTGGCAGTGTATCGGGACCCGATTGTGGGTCGCAGACTGATTTTTGTGAGTCGTGAGTAATATGTATCCCCCTATTTTGTTTCTTTCTCTATTTTTCTTTTTTTTCCTCAAAATAATATTCTTTTCATACTTAAAAAAAAAAATCAAAATAATTTCATGAATACAATTAAACCAATTCAAATAAATTCTATGACTTCCAAATTTGTACTATTTTACAACTTCATACAACTTTTAAGTGGAAGTGAAAATAGCCGATCTACAAGCTCATGACGCGTTGCTATTTTCGGGTCCCAGGGAGACCCACAAGAGAAATCTCTTTTGGGTCACGGGCTAACGCGACTAGCGACGGGACTGCGGTGGGCCGTCTAACACATCATCTTTTCTTTAGATGACGTCCCACTGCAAAATAACAGTGTTGCGCAACAGACGCTCCCAGCCTGTGGAGCGATGCGATCAGTTTTGATATCAATAATCTCCGTCCTTTTGATCAATCTCCGTCTTGAGCGCTGGGCGTTACTAATTTATAAGGGCGGAGAACTCCGTCATTTGTGCTCAGTGTATTAATATGGGAAATGTTTCACTAATTAGTCAAATTAAACGTTGTGGCCTTGGTTTTAAAACCATTGGATTATCACCCCCTTGGACAGGACATACGCTTTTTAGATTTTGACCAACAATTTCCCTGAAAATGTAATTTCAGGTTATTCCTTTGGACATCACATTGGAGTTGCAGAAACAGATCATGTCCGAGTTAGAGATTCTCTACAAGGTTAGTGTGGACTGATCTAACCTGTTGTACTTTTTCTACAACAGGTTACTTTTCTAACTATTGCTTTTTCTCAGAACAGAGGTGAAGTTTCATTAGAGGTACATTTTGCACACACGGACGGAGTGCCTTCGGCTGGTGGAGACAATAAAACAGTCCTCTGTGAGAGCCATTAGATACCTTAAACAAAGAGCATTCAAACATATCTATTATATATTTCTGACCTTTAAATTGTACCCAAGTCTGTTGGACATGTTGAGGGTTTACCCACAGGCCACCTAGATACATTCTTAAATAGTTGGCCTTGTGGTTAGAGTGTCCGCCCTGAAACTGGGAGGTCGGGGTTCGATCTCCGGCCGGGTCATACCAAAGACTGTAAAAATGGGACCCAATGCCTCCCTGCTTGGCACTCCGCATCAATGGGTTGGTCAAATCAACTAATCAAATGATTCCTGAGTGCGGCACGGCTGCAGCTCACCGCTCCAAGATATCGTACAACTTTGACTTTGACTGAGTTTATTCCTATTTCAGAATCATTTGTGACATACTTCTTGCATATATAGATTAATATTTTGTTTCAAACCTTTAAAGTATAGAAACCTTCAAAGTATAGAAATAAGTATGGAAACTATATATATCCCACTTTACTCCATAGAGATGTTTAAGGCCTTGGTAATAAATGATTAAGTAAAACCCAGGAAATGTTTACTCGGACTTGACATTTTACATTGTAAACAATAACATGCTGTCTTCCCTGTTTCCTCTTCCAGTGTGATTCTCAGTACATCATCACTTTCTACAGTGCCTTTTTTGTGGAGAACAGGATAAACATATGCACAGAGTTTATGGACGGTGAGTCTGGCTTTGGATAAGGCCTGTGGCTTTTACAGGGTATTTACTGTACTCATACTGTAGCTAGCCTAAGCTTAATAGAAAGGGCCTCAGGGAACGCGCCTCCGTCTCCACCAGGTATCCTTTTCCACTTCTACAGAGCGAGTAGAATGTCTTATTGCTGTCAGCTGGTTAGCATGTCTGTGTGCTAAGAGCTACAAGTGCATGATACAGCTTGACTTTAATTTGTTTGTGTGTACTTAGATTTTATTTCAGTGTATGTGCACATGTATGTCTGTTTGTCACTGCAGTGATTCCTCTGTTTCCCAGACCCACATTTGTCCACATTAGTCAACAATTATTGAGAGAGCAAACGCCAACTGATTGGCTGAGTGCTACTTTGCAAAAATAATGCAGGCATCATGCTCATTGGATCCAAAGCTAACACACATACACATACACGCACACAGACCCCGGCAAAAACATAATATGTACCACCTGATCTGACAGATAAAATCACAAGGCCTTGTCTTCCAATACTGTAGATACAATAGATAGATAGATAGGTACCTTTATTGATCCCGTGGGGGAATTTCAGTCGCTCAGAGGCAGCGTGTGAGCACTGTTACTGTAGATTTCTCCCCAAAATGATATGCTAGTTTTCATGACAAATATACATTTTATATAATATCAACATGATTCTGGGTACCCTGATATGTATAATCCCAGGTATTGTCTAAATATATAATACAAGAATGTGGTTTGCAAATAATTTGGTCAAAACGGCTAGAACATGAGGGAGAGTTGTGTGAGTGAAAAAAAATTTAATGTGTGTTTACTGTTTACTGGGCACGGCTTAACAGTTTCTTTGTGCAGGTGGTTCTCTGGATGTCTTCAGGAGAATCCCAGAGCATGTGCTCGGTAGAATCGCAGTAGCGGTAAGTTTATATAAAATACTTCCGTTTGCCCTCAATATGAAAGGAAAGGCACAGAGTTGTAATGTAGCACTTAATCAGTTTTATGAATCGGTAGTAACTCAGCATGACCAGTAATTAAGTAATCATGTCTTTCATGTCCATCTGGCTCTTCTACAATAGTTTCCTGAACTGCAGGTGTGAAACTTTCAATTAGCCGCCCATAGGAAGGAGATGGACGACGCACACACAACTAATTTAAAAACAGCATTTTAATGTCAAAGGCCTTGGATTTGGATAAATGCGTCCCTCTTCTCAACCCTCATTACTCCAAGCCCCCACCTCTCCTTTGTCTCTTCTCCTTCAACTTTGTCCGTAATCAAACATTGACAGCTATTTAGTCAGCGTTAATTCTAATTCACAGCTTTCCCTTCTTATCCACTGTCACAGTTGTTAATTATCACAGAAGGCAAAGAACCCAAGAGAGCTTGTGTGATGCTGCTCTCATCTGTCGTCGTGCTTCCACAGGCAGTACGAGTTCAGGGAGACAGGCTTTGAGTGAGAATTGCAGTCAAGAAGACGCCTTCTCTTCTCTCCTGTTTCGTGGGACAGAATTTTGTAGACTGGGGGTGTGGAACATAGCACACAGCAGTTATATTTATATATTGGGGCTTTTCTGACCAGTGGAGAGAGACAGGAAACATACAGAAAGAGAGACGGTCGAGTGACATGCAGCAAATGGTCTAACTGACCGGGAATCGAACGCACATTACTTACCTTTGACACTTTTGTGGTGTTTGTGTTTTTCTTTTTTCTTTTTCACCTTGCCACAATTTAATTATACCTTTTAGTTTAATGCCAGCTCGGTGACCTTTTGGTTAGTGTGTCCGCTCTGAGATTTGGAGGTCAGGGGTTGAATCCCTGTTTTAAATATATTATTTGCCGGAAGTAGACGATCACGCTACAAGTTCACAATATACTACAGGTTTGACGCGCTGAGCTTTTAGATAGGCTATTTTCACCAAATGTTAGTCCCAGAATTGGGTATAGTGGTAAAAGTGTACACTTGTTTGTTAACAGTCAAATATTGTGTTACTTAGTAGAGCTCTGCATGCCTTCATATTGTATTGACCATGATGCAATGTATTTTACCGGTAATAATGATTACACCATTTATTGCTTCCCTTTTATGAATGGTCTACTACTCTATAACATCCATCCAGGAAAAAGTTTTTTTTCCACACTGATCAGAATTGAAGCCTCACCTTTTTATGTGAAACTGTGTACAGTTACAGTTACAATGCTAGCTGTCTGAATACCAAAAAAAGGTCATTAATTATTAATTTTGACATATTATTGATTATAGCTACTTTAAAGGTATATTCAGTGATTTTACTTAATTCAAATATCACTTATTTTTTTGTTTTGTGATAATCCTCCTTACTGTAGAGTGTGCTGACCATATAAGGAGTTCCTCCCTTTCCCCAGTTAATCCGTGGGGTAAAAAAACCGTAGGTTTTGTTTTTGGCTAGGTGTCCCAGCCTTCATCCAATCAGGATAGAGAGGGGCCTTCCGCCAATCATGATCGAGCGGGGGCAGGCCTTTGTGTGTGTGCTGTTGGCCTGTCACGTGTGTCCCCACTGTAGTGCGTGCATGTGCACATCTTGTTACCGAGGCAGACCGGGGGGGTTTCCAAATCACTGAATACTCCTTTAATTCTTGTTTTTTACAGTTTAATAAAAACAATAGATGACTGCTTAAATGGAATGCTATTAAACCTTTGCAGTGTGATTAAATAGTTGCATGTTGCTTTGGATCTTAGCACTTGCGGTGAAGTTCTTCTGATATGTTGAAATAAATAATATTGTTCCTCCCCCTGTGCCACAAGGTGGTCAACGGCTTGACTTATCTGTGGAGCCTGAAGATACTTCACAGAGGTGAGAGGGGGGGGGGGGGGGGACTATGAAGGCTCCAAGTTATTAAACAACAGCCAGAGAGAGTTGATAAAGCCCAGCTGCAGAGTGCTGACACAGCGCTCCTCTCAACCATTTTGTCTCCGTAGACGTCAAGCCCTCCAACATGCTGGTTAACACTCGAGGACAAGTCAAGCTCTGTGACTTTGGTGTCAGCACACAGGTAAACTGCTGCGCATGTGTATTGGAAAGAGTATGACGGTGTCGTGCACTGAAAATTATAGATCTGCAAGCTCAAAGCACATCAATCAAAAAGAATAGATCTACAAGCTCAAAATGGGTTGCGTCACAATGCCTTGTGAGCTTGTAGAACTGCTATTTTCGACACATGACACCCGCTGCGCACGAATCAGGCTTAAGAAGAATTTGTCTCTGTGACCGCTATCTGCTCTGTGCCATTTTGTGCGTGTGCACGACCGTGTCGTGCACTATAGCTACGTCTGTTTGTGTATTGCTAACCTGTCAGTCTGCGCATTCATTTTCCACTCAAGATAACGGAGTGATCCCTCGGGACAGCCCCTCGCATTAACTTAGCCGCTCGGACGCCATTGTTCCGCAGAGTCCCCAAATTTGACTGGCTATAATTATGGCTCGCACACGACGACGCCACATCCTCATTGATATGTATGAATTGCTGACGGACAATTGTGTGTGTGTGTGTTTGTGTGTGTGTGTGTGTGTGTGTGTGTGTGTGTGTGTGTGTGTGTGTGTGTGTGTGTGTGTGTGTGTGTGTGTGTGTGTGTGTGTGTGTGTGTGTGTGTGTGTGTGTGTGTGTGTGTGTGTGTGAGACTAAAACTAAGACTACATATATCGACAATTTTGTACTACTAAAACTAAAAGACCAGTCATTTTATGTTTGGTTGCGCTCCGGAGTTGTGTTCTGAAAATAGCAGATCTACAAGCTCGGCTTGTAGATCGGCTATTTTCCGCATGCAACCAAGTGTAAACTCGGGCATCAAGGCACCGCCAAAATAAAATGTCAACAAAATAAACGGTAGATTTAGTCAACTAAAACATTTCAGATGACTAAAATACGACTAAAACTAAATAAATTTGTTCAAAAGACTCAACTAGATACAAATTAGCTGTCAAAATTAACACTTACCAATAACACTGAGTCACTCTGTCATAGCGCTCTCTATCTCTAGCCCATTCTCTGCAGGACCGCATTTAACCCACTATGTCAGTGGTGCTCAAACTATTTCATGTCAAGGACCCCCAGAATTATATGTATAATTTGGCCTCCGACCCCCATCTGAAAATATGTTGTTCAAGGGACCCCCCCAGAAGCAAAGATTTTAGTTAAAAACATTCGATCTGAAAGAATATATATTCAAAGATTTGCAGCACATTCTCATGATTTTTCAAAAATAGCAAATCTACAAGCTTGTAGCGCGGCACTTGGTGAGCTTGTAGATCTGCTATTTTTCAATAGCTAAAGTACAACATAATGCTTAAAACACCAAAAGGGGTTCCCGTTCAGAATGGGTTAAAAATGTCATAAGGGTACAGACAGTCATTATCCCAGTCCTATCATTGATGGCATGTGCCATCGTGCGTATACACACGCCTAAATGTCCCCTCGTCCCCCTCTTGTTCCCTTGTGTAAGCACCGAGAACAGCCCAAAAATAACACCCTGACATTTCAGTAGATTTGTGGAATGTAAGTTACAGAATGATGAAAGATAGGAGTTGCTACTTAAAAATAGGACAACGAGGTAGTGACTCTTAGAGGTTGTCTGCAGACAATGTCTCTCTATCAGTTTAAACCCTCTACTTTCATGTACACTTAAATGTATATGACTGATTATCTTTTTTATGTTTTTCTTTTTGCAGTTGGTGAATTCTATTGCCAAAACATACGTGGGAACTAATGTCTATATGGCGGTGAGTGAATTCTACTTTTATCGAATACACATTAACTTTCTATAATGAGTACTGTAGCTGAAGTTTGTTTGCCTCTCCTGCACAGCCTGAAAGGATATCAGGAGAGCAGTACGGTATCCATGCAGATGTGTGGAGTGTGGGGATCTCATTCATGGAGGTAAACCACCACTGGATTGTTTTTAGAGAGAATTGAGCTGCGGAACATTTAAGGAAAAGAAATGCGGCAATCCGTAACTTTTATGTTCTACCTGGGATTCAAACCCGGGTCCAATGGCTGCTTGGCCTGGGAAGATATTGTGTGATGAGCTTCTTACTGTAGGTATCCTATCCTATTGGTTAAAATACAATTTTATTAATTAAAAACAGTTCAGGACTGAAGTTTCAAAAATGGAACTGTACAGGCGAATTCCAGCATAATCTTTTTACTTCGACAAAGGTGAATGAGCAATTGTTCTGTAGAAAGAGCTTATATAATATCCATTCCAAGTTGTATTAGCCTTAAAACCTAAACTTTGTAAACGTCGTATTCACATTATACATGAGAGTAGGATATAACTTTTTTGACGTTCAGTAGATCCATCGCGTGAGGGACTCGCTGTACAAAATACACTGATCTACAAGTTGTCATGGCCGTGCGTCACAACACATAAGCACTTGATAATTTTAACAAGTGATGACGGTTTTCATCTGGCGTGGAACAATGCAAATTATCTCCACAGGAGCGTCCTTATGACTTGCATACAAAAATGAAATACACCTGTGATCCGCACAAATCAAAGCTCTGCACTCTCATACATATACTGTCATAACATTTTATCATAATTGAATTGTTCATATGTTGTTGCATGTTTCTTTATCTTTTTGTCAGCCATATAGCCTTCAGCAGTTTGTACAAATTAATAGATCCATTCTCCACTTTAAAAAAGGTGCACAGTACCTCAGTGTTGATTTAAATCTTGTATAAAAACAGTATACTGAGGGATAAATAGAACTAGCACTGATGTATGTAATAATAAGTACATTTAAGGCAACGTTTTAATTGTTCCCGTCAATTTGAGGGATATGTTAAGAAGGGAACCCTGGAGGGTATTGCGAAGGACTATAGGCTGGATATTGTTGGTGCTTGTATATGCGCCTCTGTGCGTGGCTGTGCATTAGTGTCTCTGCCCGCCTCTCCCCAGGGCCTTGATACAGTGCGCCGTTGACAGGCCTACGCTTTCAAAATAACATTTTAATTTCAGTATTACACTTGCCAGGTCTCTTGCCCTCCCCATTGACACTATTGATTCTCCATCTGTTTGTGTGCACAGCTCTCCCCCTTCCCAGTTTGACAAATTATTTAGACTTCCATCTCGGCTGCATTAAGTCAATACTGTTGAATATTATTACAATCCTTATAGTAATGAATGCAAAGGAAGACAGCCACGTGACAATTATCAGCATAATCTTTATTTTGGTATAGAATGAATTTTCTCCCCATGCTAGCAAAAGACCACTATACATTAGTCTAAATGAAATGGCTTCAAGTCCTGTTTAATGTGGAATAATCCTCAGCCTGCTTAGTCTATTTATGTTCAATGCAAACATGTCACTTTGAGCATCTTCCGGTAAGCTGCCTTTGACCAAGATGAAAGATGGACTCCCCAAGTGAGTTGTCAAATGTCAGGGGATAGTTATCAAGAAAAAAGGGAAAAGAAAGAAACCACCCTATTACTCACACCACATCCATCTGCCCCACAGTCCTTCCCGCCTTTTGTTTATCCCACAGTTTTGTTCTCGGCAGGGGGTAGTTGTAGGGGGTTATTAACTAATAGCTGATGGTGGGTTTTTAGAAGTGGGCACTGAGCTTCTTTCAAAGCCTATAAGCCTCATATTCTGCTCGTTTCGTTAAACCTTGCAGCACTTAACTATCCATGCGAATACTCGAAGATATCAAGAAGCTTGCAATGGAAAGGCTTTTATACTCCCAATTCACATACATGAACATATACTGTATCTAGTCTTAAGGGTGCATTCAAACCAGGATGTTTTACTGCCATTAAAATGAATCCTGCTGCGTATTGTTGGAAAGTGTCCTTCGTTTGGGCAGGTGTGAAGGCTCATTCGAATTCTGGTGCGGATCAAACAAACGCATTTTAATTCGCAAAAAACAGGGGTTTTGCTTCGCTTCAAAGACACCAGAGGGCGGATTACCACAGGTTTGAATGCAATTGCATTAAATATAGGGGATGAACCAAAGAATGTGTCATTGTGGGATGAAGAAATTGGTATTTGGCACATGATGAGGAAGGTGAAGGCATTATTACGCAGTGTAAAGATGTCCCGTGGACAGACGTGAAGAGAGAGAATATGGCCAGACAATCATACATCAAATGCTGAAGGTTACACACAAAAACACTGCAGTGTACAGGATATACAGCCAGATAATGGAGGTGATTATGGGTTCCATCGCACATTTGCATAATGTTGCATTAAAGCAATGAGTTTGCGCTCGCAGTAGGCTAGCCGCTATTTTACAAAACAAGTTAGTAAAGCTGTAGCGATTTGCTATTGTGTGCGCGTGCAACACAACACACTCCCACAACACTATAGATATTACTGTGTAGTTTATGAATTGAACACATTGATAAAGTCCCTGCTGCGGTTGAAAAAGCGCAGTGTGAACGCTAAACGCACCAAATTAAAAATGCAACTTTACCCCCCAATCGCACTGAGTGTACAGAAGTACAGGTGTGAATGCACCCTAAGGGCCCGATCTTGTGCCACCCCTTACCCCTTACCCCTAAAGTTCTTTGCCTTTTTTTCCTATTTTGCAAAACATTTTTGAATAGTTAAAATGGCCAGTCTACAAGCTCACAACGTGTCAATGTAGAGGCTAGCTGAACTATTCAAAAATGTTTTTCAAAATAGTAAAAAAAGGCAAAGAAGTTCAGGGATAAGGGGTTTAGCGGTGATGGAAATGGAGCCCATAGTCGACTCTCTACACACACTATACAAACATTTCCTTCACACACATCAGGCCTACTGTAGCACTGGCTTATGGATCTCCAATTACTTCCCTGTTATTGTGATGCACTCTGCACTGTACACTTAAGGGCCAGTAGCTTGCCTTGTAGAACACTAAATGTGGCTTTTGAACATTCAGGATTTGCTGTTAATGTAGATGGCTTGGACTCAATACTGTAGGTTAGGACTTGACACTCATGCTTTTCTCTTTATACAGTTGGCACTGGGCACATTCCCCTATCCACAGGTGAGTGAGTACACTTCTGTATATTATGTGCAATTCATTCAGCACTCAGCAATGAACCTGTTCAGGTCTTTTAAGAAAATTAACCTTAGAAAGTATCAAAACGTAATATTTATCTTTTTTTCTCAAACATTTCCAGTACACCCCAAGAATAACCCAAGTTGTTTATTGGGCAAAGTTTCTTAGAGATTTTACTAAATTATGGATCAATGTATTGTATTTGCATCTCACTTGAGTTGTATACTTGATTATTCATGAAAACAGATTTAGCATGACATTAGGGGCCAACATAGTGCTGGTAGAGTGTATTTTGATTTCATAAATATGGATTACTTTGGTTTTGCCATTTTCTTGTTTATAAGCGTGAAATAAAAACAGTTTAGGGAAAGAAAATGCCATCTGTTCCTCCGGCATTTTAGTCAGATAGAAAACTTTTTAAATATTTTTTTGGGCATTTCTGCCTTAGAGACAGGGAATGACAAATGATGCAGGTCATGAACCAGTGGAACCTTGTGATTATGAGCATGTGTGGAACGCCCAGGTCAACAAGACAGCATAGACAGGATGACATGGGCCTCATTTGAAGCCACAATTTAGGAATTAAGCCTGTTTAACCCATTTAGACCGGGAACCCCTATAAGGAACTACTTTCAATCCGGAACCCCTTTTGGGGTTGTTGTTGCTATGTACAGTATATAGCAACGTACATTTTTGTCATTTTTGAATAAATATTTGAAGTTTTTTCAGAAAACTTGGGTCGGGATTTAGAAGGCGTTTTTAAAATCGGCTTCCTGTCTAAATGGCTTAAATACAATAACTTGCTGAGCTACCAGGATGCTGCGGCATAGTTATGATTTAATCTAAGTTTGCCTAGGGATATGATCATGGCATAATTTCTAATTTTGGTCGGTAGTGGCTATATTAAGCCTAGTCTATTTCCTAACATTTGTATATTTTACCTCTGTCTGTCATATACATGGACATTATCCACTACTTGTGACAGCGAGTCAGAAATATGTTTGCTGTTTAGCAGCAGCTAATTAACTTGACCAGGGCTGAATTCTCTGCGCTTTCAATTTACTTACAACTTAATTACTATTACTTAATATTACCAATTTGAAATGAATGGAAATCAAATGGCAATAAAATGGAAGAACTACTGTATGCTTGGGCAAATTGTCTGCAGTAATGTCAAGCATACTGTGACTTGTAGTCGGTGGACTAAACATGCAATGTTGACGTTATGGTCCTGTAATGTTACACTATACTGATGGCCAGGGCATCACGTGATATAAGGTCTAATTGAAGGGTGGAATGTTGTGATTTAAAGCCTTAGACGAGACTAAGTTGGAGGCCAGAACTTTCATGTAAAATGCATTGGCTATTTGGGTTGTTTTATTCCCTTTATTATTAAATCCTGCTCAAATGCAATTGCTAACCGCAAATGTGACATATTAAGCCTACTCTTAAGCCTTTACAGCGAGTATCTTGCTAGTAATCCCTAACTGAGCAATCTGAACTCAGTTACCTTACTTTACCAACACGTTTACTTTAAAATTAGGATTTCCTGAGGGCTACAGTGTATACAGTACGTGTGTGGAGCACATTTTTTATTTGGCTCATTCTGATTAGTTATGAACAGTGGTGTCATGCTCGTAGAACGCAGTACCACGCCGTGGTATCAGTCATTTTTGACGTGCACGTTCAGGGACGGAACGGAACGATGCATGTGCGTGCGCGCTAGAACGCGTCCCCCTAGATTCAAGAGAAGACGCACCTAATCAACCTCGCGTCATCAGACTTTCCAAGACGCACCAAGTACCCAGTGGTCTAGGTTTACTGGTGTCCCTATTTTCACACCGTGTCAAGTACCGTGCCGAATCAAATGGCTACTACTCTGCATAACATGCAAAGTAGTAGCTGTAAGTGTACATAGCATGCACACTTACAGCAGTGTGCATAGCATGCACAAGTGTGCAAGTGTGCATAGCATGCACACTTACAGCAGTAGGCTATGGCTCCAGTAGGCTACTGCTGCTGTGAGGTGTTCTGCACACAAGAAGAATGCCTCCTCCATCAAAGAACAGATTAATTCATCCAAAGCATACTTTTTAGTTTAGCTAGTGTGCAGTAAAGATGTTTGTCTACTTTTGTGTTTGTGTCTAAAACTCTCATACACTATTTAACAATAGGCTTAGGCTATATCAGCTGTTCTGTGTGCATGCATGCTGTGATGCGCACATGTATGCGTGTGCACGTGACATCATTAAAACACTGGTACCAATACAAAAACCACCATGACACCACTGGTTATGGGTAAAATGGTGCAATGACACCGGCATACAAAGAGCTATACAAAATGGACAAAGACATGGCAAGGTTGTTCTTGATATGGCATGTTGCATATTTCCTTGGATGTTGTTTGGCTTATCTGCTAACTTTCAGTGTACGTTTAACAGCCCTTTATCCGACAGGTAACACGTGCGCTGCTTCCTCAATTAAATAAAACGTCATTGTAATTGATTAAAGAAGCCATGTGCTGGAACCCTAACATTATCTTCCCAGGGACTGCCTAAGTGACTGCATTGTTTCAGCATTCCAATTACCCCTCCTGGGAAAGAGGGAACCAATTTAATGAACATTAGTCAAGGCTATCGTCTGTGAGCTGCATGTCCCTCATAAAGGGCTTTTAATTCTCAAGTGTTACCCATTCCAATTACACCTTCATTATTATACTATTATATATCATACTGTTATGTTGAACAGGTATGACTGTAATGTGTTTCTGATTTGAAAATGTTCTTTACGCAGTGCAGAGACGAACACATTTTTAATTCACGAATAATGCAACTCTGACATTCTTTTTCTTCAGGGGATTTCGCAATAGATAGGCAGATAACAATTATGATGAATCCCTATAGTCATTTCTGATCCTTTTTGACAATGCCCTTGCTTCATACAGCAGCTAGTGCTAACCAAACATGTGTGCAAATCAGAAATCATTTATGGTTGTTCACATCTTAAATTTATTGTTTGGTAATATAAATGACACATCATGACCCGTGCGTGCGTGCGTGCGTGCGTGCGTGCGTGCGTGCGTGTGTGCGTGCGTGCGTGTGGCTACAGCTGGGGCATGTCTCATTTTATAGTGCAGTCACTCTTCCCTCCGGCAGCATCTATTAACATGGCCATTATCATGTTAATCATTAGTGTTGTATTACATATACTAATGAATTCTACACAGAATGTG
Organism: Electrona antarctica; assembly: GCF_951216825.1. NCBI lineage: Eukaryota > Metazoa > Chordata > Actinopteri > Myctophiformes > Myctophidae > Electrona > Electrona antarctica. The sequence goes on from NC_136808.1 coordinate 28,424,316, forward strand.
GTACTGGGTGCCTTCCCACCACCACACTTTCCCATTTCTCTCAAAGATGCTCTTGTTTAAGTATGAATAATAAGACATCCAACTCCCAGTTTGACCTATTGGGAATTTGAGATCTTTCTGTTTCTCTTTTTCTCTATTTATTTTGTATGGTTCATCGTCCTCACTTGACACATTAGTCATTTCTGTGTTGCACAAGGTTCCATGTGGTTATATTCAGTACAAATTGAATATATGAAGAAAGACAATTTCTCCCCTGTACAAGTTCTGTCTAATTAATTGTAGGATGCATGTGTGTAATTCGCAGAACAATGACGTTCATGTTGTCACAATATTTTGCTTTTGCTTTGGAGAATTCTTCATTTCTGCTTATATAGCTAGAAGTACAGGGTTGGTACAATTTCAAGTTTCCACACACCAGTCATTATTCTCCTAATGATTTAACTTTGATTTTTTTATTTTCACCATATTTCTTTTAACTTATTCCTCTTATTCATTTTTTTAAATTAACTTACAGTATATTTCATATGACTCAATATAATAATATAAGATGGAGCGTGAGAGAATGAAAGAAGGAATGGTTTAGACTTCCCGCTGCCACAGCTCTCTTCATCTCACTGTTAATTTTCCCCCACCTCCATATGGTGTTGCAGACAGTTCACCTGCAGGCTGTAGCAGAGTGGTGTGGCGATGGTGCTTGGCTCCAGCTCGCCAGGCGCAGCCAGCCAAAGTCCTCAGGCCTAAGCTGTCATTTTTGCAGACGCCCGCACAGCTGTCTGCGTCAAACCCCCTGCTACACTTCACACTGAACATTTCAGTGTGGGCCGAGGGAGTAGGGGAGGGACAAATAAAGGAAAAACGAATAGGGGGTATTGGTTGTACCTGAGACTGTTGACACAGTCCTTGTTATGGGAGATGCAAGGTATAGGTAAGATAATGGATATGTTGAGGAGGATTTAGCTTTTAGGGTTTCAGGGTGTTTTGTGCTCTGGAGAGGGCTATTGTCCAAGTATTTTGTCCCTTCAATTCTGGGGTTATGTCTGCGCGTGTCATTTGCTTTCATGGGGGTGTACTAGTTTGCCATATGTACTGTAGAGAGACATATTTATCATTGATTAGAAGTGGTCTTTTTAATTCCACTTCACCACATGATGTGATTCATTTGCATTGTTTTTCGTAAGTGGAGGTTTTTTTAACGGCTTGCTGTTGAGGTCTTTGAAGACATGGGTCCTGTTTTGCTTCATCAATGTTGAATGACTTCTGGATGAAAAACCACACCAGTGGTTTGAGCGTAAACTGCTTGTGTGAATCTACCATTACACATCAAGATATGCTGAGTGATCTTTTGTCTTTAGCCACAGTATCTTCTCCAAATTAAATTGTCTATTTGATATTAGTAGGAACATCATTATTGGTAAATGGTGCACTTATATAGCACTTTTATCAAAAGCGCTAGTATACATAGGTTGTGCATTACATTCACCCATGCACACACGCATTCATACACTGATGGCCGAGGAAACCATGCAAGGCACCAACCTGCACATCGGGAGCAATTAGGGGTTCAGTGTCTTGCTCAAGGACACTTCGACACTAACTCTGGGGGAGCCCGGGTTAGTGTCTGTGTTTTAGCCTATGTTGATAGTGTTTGTTTGGTGTTTGACAGCGTTTACCGTTTATAATATAAAATAATAATAAAAATCAGACTATAATCGCTTACGTTCTTGTACATTTTGGTTTCAATCATATTCATTTAGTTTAATGAGAATTTAACAGAAATCATATGGTTTCAGTCTCCACCGTTTTACTTATTGCTACGTCTCTGACATCCTGTCTATAATCTTGTGATCTTTTTTTTTTTAGCTAGTTTATCTCAACATAAATGGTGGACAATCTTTGAACTACACATTGCAAATATTAGCACCCTTAACATGTGTACATGTTTGTGGAAAGGTAAGTGTCTTAACCATTACGACACCAGTGGGCAAAATGATTCTGTTCCTTGGGAATACAGTTCCATCACTGACACCCTCATATGGGACAAGAAGATCTACTGTTTAATCAAGAACGGAGATTGTTCTTCCTACAGTAACTAAAAAAGCTGAACATTTCACTGACGGTCCCGGTCCAATTTCATACATGGGTAATCAAAACTATCTCTACGCCCTCCATCACAGTCTGCCGTAGCTCCACCTCCACCTGTTCCAAGGACAATATCCAGTGTGTTCTCCACACTGCTGAGCAGGGCGTTGGCTGTCAGCTGCCCTCCATCAAAGAACCACATGACACAAGGGTGACAGAAACTGCTACCAGCATTGCCCAACCAGAAAGCCATCTGTTCCTGGTACCAGCGCCCATCCAAGAAAACCAAGATCACTTGTCAACCTGAAAAAGTTTCTTCCCAAGAGCGACATCCCTACTGGGCCATCGCTAAAAGACAACCTCTGCAAACTCTCACACTTCTCTCTGGACTCATGATATCACCATCCAATAGAGCCGACTTTGAAACTAATGACTGCTGCTATTTATCGTCATGCATCGCCATGTATAACTGTTACCCATATGATCCTTGCATAGCCTTGCATAATCTAAACTGCCCACTGTGCCATGTGTTAGTCTCAGGAATTTACCGTGTCCAGTGCACATAATTATTTCATCCATCTTGTTCTTTTTATTATAAATAATTGATAAGCTGAGCTGTACGACTGTTCTCCACTATAAAGGGACAACCTGACTGTCATGGTACTGAAACACATAGCTACAGAATATAGAAATATGAATGTATATGAAATGTTAGGACTGTCATAAACAGTTAAATGTGTTAACTGATAAACAAATGAAAGCTTCTGTAATAATTGTTATTAACCACATGATATGCCCCTGTTCTGCAGTGAACATTCAGAGAAAATGGCCCATCTACAAACTTGCGTGTCGCAACGCAATATTTGGGGAGATTGTAGATTGGCTATTTTCCACACAGAGATTTGGTGTAGAGGGGGAACAAAGCAGGAAGCTTATCATGGACCCTGGGTATTATATACTTTACTTAATAAAGTATATAATATAAGGTTTAAGTGGTTAATCATTGCCATTCAGATGACAGTGCTAGTATACTATACTACATATATTGATATGTAGTCTGTTTTCTACCAACTTGTAAGCTGTCATACCTTTTTACACTCCTATGATCCATGATGTCTGTCAGTAAGTTGTATATGAAGTTCTGTTTTTGTACCATGTTTATTGTGCATGGGAAATGGGCAAACATCCAGTGCATTAATGTGATTATGTTATTTAATTTCTGATGCATAACAGTAATTGCCCAGACATGCAAATGCACACAAACTTGAGATAAGCCATGGTGTATTTGACAGTAAAAAGTTGTTTTGTGATATGACTCAATAAGTAAAATATATATTTATTGACTGAAATGTCAGAGGGAAATCTTTATGCCTTTAACTATATTGAATATTCTTGGATCAGTGTGTTTGCAACAGTATAAAAAGCTTTCACCTTAAACAGCATCAGTCATTTTGTGGATGTGGAGTACCTTTGTCTCAAATAAGTTTGTTTTCAGCTTTGCATTATAACAAGTTTATATGAGTTATGAGGTATCCGCTTGACAGCAACAATATCTGGTTTCTTATAACTAAATCTTTCTTTGCTGTCTTTGTTAGATTTGATGTTTTTTGATGCAGACAGGACTTATTCGACAATCAGAACTTGATGTTTTTCCATTTAAAAATAATTGTCCTTAAAAATATATATTTTCTAGCTGCATAGCAATCGGGATGAATGAAGGCTTGTTAAGGCTTGCTCATCTTATTAAACATTGTTTACCCTCAGGATGAACATGCACATAGTGATATGTTAATCAGATAATCATCTGACAACGATCAGAGACTACGTTAAGAGGGAGAGGACATAGTTATTAAGCCTCAGTTTGTTGACGCCTGGTCAAAACGGCTGCATATGAGAAGAATACATGCTCAATTATGCTTGAATATGTTTGTCTCCCACTCTCTAATTCCAGGCCCCTGAGCAGCATGAAATTCTGTCCTTGTAATTATTTCTGAACAAATTAGTTTTCTATAGTAGCCTTTAATCATGTGTCTGAATCGGGCAAAACTGGATATAAAGGCAGTTGAGGAGTCTCTTGATATTTATCTAGAAACCCTGTATTTTATTGAGTGAATCGATAAGTGCTATAATTCACTATCAAAAGACCCAGAAACAAATGAGCAATTCATTCACTGAACATAATCTGGTATTTGCCTAAGCCAGAAAGACCATGAATATGTTGTTGTTGGAATTATTCTTCAGCAACTTGTCTGCATTTTAATATTGAAGGGGCTCAGTTGTAGCTTTGCTATATGAGCCTCACATTCTGGTCATGGTCGGGCCAAACAGTACAATACCTAATGAATTTGCCTTACGGAAGCGTACAATCATTTGTGTTGCATCAATTCAATCTTTTCAAAAGAAATGAACTCAGTCCTTGAAAAGCCTGTTAATGCGGTTTGGAACAATAATTTTACACCCTAGCAGCATTTATAGATATAACCTGGAGGGAAGGAATAAAGAAGCTCTCTGAAAATTAGCCATATTGACCCCCCCCTCTCCAACAAATGAGAGCAAAGCTATTAACATTTGTATGTTTTCATTATGTAAATGCTGTTAACGCATGCCCACAATTTGCCACCAGGAATGTAATTTTTTTCTCTCCCAGTGATCATAATGTGTCCAAGTGCATCATTTTGATTATGACACACTAATTACATATCGCCTCTCCTCCTTTTCTCGCTCTTTGTCTCTGTCTTGCTTTACAGATTCAGAAAAACCAAGGATCCTTAATGGTAAGTTTTATGGAGTTAGCATAAAAGAGGTTGAGAGAAAAACGGCTCCTCTCCCGCCATACCCGGCAGTGTTTCACTCTTGATTGGCTCTCTCATTTGGAAATTCTCACAAACTGCATCTTTTCAGTATGTTGTTAGAGCAGACGTTAACTGCTGGAATTACATTGGGTGCCATTATGGGATAATAAAGACATTCAGGAGGTGGATGATGGCTCCGCCAGAGCTCGCTGCATTTGATTAATCTAAGTAGATACATTTTTATTATGCTATTGATTTTCCCTATTGCCAAGACATTGTATGTAGGCTAATACGTTTATATTTCCCCCCCTCTTGTTGTCTGTCTGTCCTCCCGTCTTCTAGCCTCTCCAGTTACTGCAATGCATCGTTGATGAGGTGAGTCGCCGTCTTATGTGCTTTTGCATCTAAAGTCAGTCCTAATGTCCCGGAAAGCTTATATTTTGTTTCCTAATGAAGCAAGCCACTCAGGCAGCTTTGCTCCCCGCACACTGAACCCTCCGCCCTGTGCAACTGCCTCCAGCTATTCACATATGCACATTACTGTAGAGAGAGAGTAACACACGAGCACACATACACATAGGCAGCAGCTGCCTTATGCATTGCTGCTCTGTATACTGAATAGCAGGTTTGGCCCCAAACCAGACTAAGAGTAATCCAGGGATTTTCTTGCTAACAGTACTGTCTTAAATTCCTGTTCAGAACCCTCATATCCTAATCCCAGTTGACACTTATAAACAGACCGCTAATGGTATGATGTGTTGCTGCATCTCAGATTATTGAGTATATTTGACCAGTGTGTAAGTTTGTCAAGTTGTTGTTGGTTCCTTTTTCCCTATAGTGCAGTGTGCACTCTGGTTGTGTGCTTATCTGTTTGTGTACACGCACACATACTGTGTCTGTATTTCCAACATAAGCACCAGTCCCCAACCAGGGACCTTTCCCTTCTCCCTGCTCTCCTTTCCACCTCAGTTCTTTGCTGACATGCACTAATAGCAAAACTGCCATGACACTCTCACTAACCCAACCCAGTTCTCCAAGCCCCCCAACCCCAGCCCTGTCCAACATTAAACATAGCGCACTGCTTGTCCTTAAGTGCCTATAGATTGGGTGTAATTAATAATTAAACGCTTTCGGTTGTAATGGGTTGACCCCAGCTGAACTGTTCATTAGTCAGCCAGACGGAGGCATCACTCAAACTATTTTTCCTGCGCCCTTTGCCGTCTCCCCTTGAGGTGAGAGAACTCTCTGTGTCGGCACAGGCGAGCTGTCCCAGCTGACCCAGGGCTAGGGAGAGAGGGAGGCAAGCAGAGGATAGACAACTCTTTGGATAAATGAGAACACTCAAAGAGAAATGCAAAGGAAGGATGGCATTGAGAATGTACCTACCAAAGACACTTAGGAGAGCCATAGAAATGCCAAAGAATACAGTGGCCCAATACTGTGTTGGCCAAAGTGGCAGAGAAACATCTACTCTTGACAGTATTGTCATTTACTGCTCTTACTCTCTCTCTTAAACACAGGAAGGTTCTCTGCTTGAACATTGCTTACTTGGACATAATTTTTATCAGATGGGCAAAGTATTTTCAAAAGGTAAGCTATTTGTAAGTAGTCTAGACCTGTTTTTATTCAGGAATTTATCAAAACTATGCCAATCGGCTGTGGCTCAGGTGGTAGAGCAGGTCATCCAATGATCCGTGGGTCGGCGGTTCGAATCCCGGCTCCTCCTACATGTCGAAGTGTCCTTGGGCGAGACACTGAACCCTACATTGCCTCCAGTGGTTACCACCATTGGTGTGTGAATGTGGGAAGTGAGGACGTTGGCGTCGACTGTTCGCCACTTCACCTCCCAATGTATGAATGAATGGACCATTGTAAAGCGCTTTGAATAAGCACGTAGTGCATAGAAAAGCACTATAAAAATGCAATCCATTATTATTATTATTAACCGATTCACTAATTGTTGGTAGGATAGGTGGGATATTCTTTACATGTTGCTCTGTTTGTTTGAGTACTGTATGCTCCAGTAAGTGGATCATTAATATTGACATAGCTAGAGGTGTATTCTACCAGAGGGGGTGGGGGGGGGATACTCTCTGGGGTTGTGGAGATAAATAACAATCAGGGCCACATGAGGCTCAGGTGAGAGAGTATATAAACAGGGAAAATAAAAATGTCTACATAGAAAATTAGTGTACATAAGCACAGGTTTTGTTTGCTATTAACATGTGCGTACCCTCACCCCTCTATTAACATGTGCGTACCCTCACCCCTCTCATCTTCTCACTCTCCATCCTACAGTAAATGTTTTTCTTTTAAAATGTTTCTTAATATTTGGGTGCTGGAGAGAACATTTGCAGAAACTCCCTTTTCCTTTGTCTGTCCTCTGTCCACCTGCCTCTGCCCGTCCTCTTTAACCCCTTTTGACCTGAGATCAGATTCTAAAAATGTCTGTTTGAAAATGGCAGTTTTCTGAAAAAGCTATGTTTCTATGTCAGTCGTTCTTCGATTTTTCAAAAATAGCAGACCTACAAGCTCGTAGCGCGCCACTCGGTGGCGCGCTATGAGCTTGTAGATCTGCTATTTTTCAATAGCTAAAGCATAACATAATGCTAACACCAAAAGGGGTTCCCGCCCAAAATGGGTTAATGTGTCTCTCCGGTACTTGTTGAATACCAAGTGGCTCGACTATTAATGGACTTCTGCTTCGTTTTCAACTCTGTAATTACTGATCTAATTTTGCCTAATAATTACCCGGTGCCAATGACATGTATATTTACTGCTCATACCCTCATAGCGCGCTGTCTTAGAATGGAGGCCATTGACAAAGGCCCCAGACTTGCCACTTTCATCAGGCTGCTCGTCGTCATTTTCGCCATTGCTTGCCGCCACTTCAAAGCTTTGTCAGTGTTCCCCTCCACTGGAAATATGAATACATGCATGAGTGTGTGTGTGTGTGTGTGTGTGTGTGTGTGTGTGTGTGTGTGTGTGTGTGTGTGTGTGTGTGTGTGTGTGTGTGTGTGTGTGTGTGTGTGTGTGCGCGCGTGTGTGCATGTGCGTGTGAGTGTGTGTGTGTGTGTGTTCAATGTGTTCAAAGCACACGTGTAAATGCAAATATGGGAGGAAAGTGTGTAAGTGAGAGATATGTATCAGAACTAACAAACATACAGTAATGCAGAAATAGATTGAGTAGTGTGTGTGCGTGTGCGTGTGCGTGCGTGCGAGAGAGTGAGAGAGAGTGTGAGGGTGAGAATGTTCCACAACCCAGCAGGTGGAAATTGTTTGGTGCTCTTGCTCTAAATGGCATGTACACTGAGGCATACGGCTTGCAGTCCTTCAGGGTGTTTCTAGTGTGTGTGTGCTTGCGCTCTATGATATATTGCTCATCCAAGCGGCGGTAGCACTCTGAAGCACAGCGAGATTAGAAGCAGCCAATTCCTTTGTTAATTTAACCCATTTTGGGCGGGAACCCCTTTTGGTGTTAGCATTATGTTATGCTTTAGCTATTGAAAAATAGCAGATGTACAAGCTACGAGCTTGTAGGTCTGCTATTTTTGAAAAAAACACTGACATAGAAACATAGCTTTTTCAGAAAACTGTCAGGACGTAGAAGACATTTTTAGAATCTGATCTCAGGTCAGACTGGGTTAAATAGGTGCATGCATCATGCTTTGCAGGGGCCTGCCGATCAGAGCATTAAGGAACGGGGGAACACTGCCCAGAGGTGTTTTAACAACACAGCGGGCCTGCTAATGCGAAGCGGTGTGATCCCTGCATTTGACTGAACTGATGATTGTGGAGGCAGTATGTGTGTGCGTACGCTGTAGATGTGTGTATGACTGACTATAACATTTAGGACATGAAGTTATTGTTATCCCCACCAGGCTGGAAAGCTGGGAGGCAGAGATAATGTTTTTGCCCCTGTGTGAGTCCGGAGTTAATCTTGCTGGATCGATCAACGTCAAACCTTTTGTGCAGGCAGTCAATATAGGGCATAGCAGTGGCCATTTTGGGGTGCCACGGATAGAAAATCCATTTATTTCTCCCATAGAGATTTCCGAAAATATTTAAATTAAGGGTTGCTCAAGGGCTATAACAGTCCGTTTTACATTTTGGCATATTTTTGGCACATATCTTATGGGGTGTATTTTTATTTAATATAAAACTTGAAAATCAGAGCTTTAAAACCAGTAAGACGTCCTGGGGGTGAGAAGCGACCTCGCCCTAAAAGGCGAGGTCGCGTGCACGCATTCGCCTGGGTGACGGCAGGCTGCTGGGTGAGCGCTGACGCTTTGGCATGGGGCGTCAAGATCAACATATGGAATTAATTCTGTACTGGCCATATATGGAGCGTGTCTTGAGTGTACAGGGTTTGATGAGGTCAGATCGACATATGGAATGTCAGAACAGGAAGGGCAGGTGGGGTGGGTGGGATCAACATCATTCATATGGAATGAATCATATGGAATGTCAGAGCAGGTCAGCTCCATATATGGAGATGTAAGGGTTTGAGGTTTGAGCAGATGTAGAGTTGCTGGCCGGCTCCATATATGCAGATATGGAGATCTAAGGGTCTCCATGATGTCACGTGATATGGACCATATATGGAGGCGTGATGTCATGAGGTGTGACCATATATGGAGACGTGGGTGACTAACTAACTAACGGACGGGAGATGCTGGTTTTCATAGTAAATGTGACCTACTGTCGCAATGAGGTATTTGTTGTATGTATTAGTTGTACGTACACACAGAGGTGCATTTATAGATAGATGCTTTGTCTCAGTGAGCTGCTAGCCTGCCAGCAGGCTGCACCACCTCTAGACTCTAGTATAGGGCCCTGAATGGCAGCAGGCTGCACCACCTCTCTCTAGACTCTAGTATAGGGCCCTGAATGGATAGATAGATAGTTATTTGACTCTAGTATAGGGCCCTGAATGGAAACTTTTCCATTCCAAGTCCATTTCATTGGACTTTGGGGGATTTGTTAGTGGCAGACTTTGCCAGTGTTGGGATGCAGTGGTGATTGATTGATTGAATACTTTTAGTCAGAAATCTTAACAGCACATGGTATAATAAGACGTTAAGGCTAAAAGGATAACACAAAAAAGTCCAATTACCAATGTAGCATAAGAAATACACTTGAATGGGCCATGGGAACTATTTCTGGGGACCGACTATGCCAACCAATCAGAGCAGTGTACTCCGAAAAAACGAATTAGGAGTGATAGAGGCCCTGCTGGCCGAAGACAGCAACTGACCAATGTGACCATTGTCATTCATCATTCAAGTCCATTACTTTCCGGAGAAGGAGGAGGTCCAGTGTCTGGCTGGGCCGCCATATGAAATCCAGAAAATAAAATCCTTTGCTGCGTGTCACTCCCCATTTCTCTCTCCCCATTTCCTAACATAATATTTATTTTGCAAGATGCTTCGGTTACATTTGTGATTTTCTTCCTGTTTTCCAGGATCCACCTGTTCTTCCTGTCGGCCAGTTCAGTGAGAAGTTTGTTCACTTCATCACACAATGGTGAGTCTCTCCTCTTCAACACTCTGTCGCCACAACAATTTAAATATGTGCACTGGTGGATGAAATAGTCATAGTCATTTGAAATCCACTCAACTAGATAGATAATAGTTGGGTGTAGTTTGACTTTAAGTTGAATGAACAATTTCAAAAAGATCTTTGGAAACTTATTATTTCTCCTCTTCAATAATTCCAATTTGTATTGTATTTTACATCATTATGGATTTAAAGAAATTGTCAAAATCCCCCAACATGCTTCTGCCGGTAATCACTCTCGTTTTGAGCGACCTGCGTCACAGGTGTGTGACTGTCACCTGAGCATGGGTCCTGCAACTTTGTTGAGTTTGTGTATGCTCCAAGCATTGACCCCATGGAAAGAGGCCACTGGCCACATTTGTTCCTTCAGGATAAGGCCCGTGCAATAGGGCAAGTGGAAGTTAGTGTTCCATTAAGCAGGGTGGCAGCATCATTTGGTGTCAGCTCTGGTACAATCTCCAAACTTAACTTCTCTCCTCTTCAATAATACCAATTGGTATTGTACGATTGCACTATCCTTACAAGTTCTACCTCATTGTAAAGGTGTCAATACCAAATGGTATTATTGAAGGGGACAAATAATCAATCCTGCTTTTTTTTTAGGCGTTTTGTATCCCAAATTACCTACATGTAGATGAATTAGTTGTATACTGGTATGGGGACTGAAGTACATACATGCATGGATGTGTCTATGTGTGTTTGTTAATGTGACTGTGGTTGTAATGCTTTTAGTGATTGTGATGCTCAGCCTCTGCTACCACTAAATAAAAAGGCCATTCTTCTTTTACCAGCAGTGACAATGGGGCATAGGCAATGTTTACCCTCGATTGGTTTGCCTCCTATAACCTCTGCGTAGTTACACAAATAATGTGCCCATACACACGACTGAAACATGAGTGTGTTCTCTGCTGCATATATGAATGAGTGTTGCTGTGCGGTGCGCCCAGATCACGTTATGTATTTGTGTATGAAGGCAGCGAGTCCTCACTATCTGAGCCTGCCAGCTGTTGTTTACCCACATCCCTGCCTTATTTACTCAAGCAGGGCACCTCTCTCTCTCAGGGCGTAGTGAGGTAGGAGTGCCCAGCCCCACCCTGGCACACGCCTGGCAGTAGCGTCTCTAAGTCTATTCTTAGAGGGTCGTGGCCCCACCCACTGTGATACATCACCCAGTAACACGACCAGCTCCAGACGGGGCCCAGCATTAATCCCTCAATGTCCCCCTATGTAGGTCGCCCTAACAGATAATGCACATATACACGGAGGATACACACACACATACACAGACTCATAAATCCAACTGGTGGGCTCTTTAGGCTACAGATTTTCTTGAGAGACAATAATTAACTAATATACTGCCACCTGCTGGATGCAAAGCCAACCTCAGACTGCCCACACAGGACGGATATCCTGTTGTGGGCGTCCATCTTAATGCTAAATAAATAGCGTCAATGCTAGCGAGCTCAAATATAGCCATCCTTGCTCTAGAAAGCACCAATGTTTCCATCTAGACCACCGGATAATCAGCAAAGACCTCCGAACATCGCGCGTTTTATCCAAACCATGGAGAGCTCCGTAGATTTCGAGTTATTCCGCTTTTTCGTCAGCCTGTATAATGGGATGCGGACGGGGGCGAGGTTGTGCAACCCGGTCTAGGATCGCTAAAGAAGGAAAGGCCAAGCCAAAATAATAATGAAAAAATAGAAATCAGCGATCCGGTTTGATATCAATAATAAAGCTTATCAGACGGAGCATTCCGCCAGAAGCAGAAGCTAATTCGATTCCTTATGGCGGAGCGTTACGTCACAAGCAGTAAGTATGTTAAATAGTGCTACGTGAAGCTTTTGCAATGTGTTGACTTTCCTGTACAATATATTCTAGTTTATATCTCAGTCAAGGCTTCTCTTTCATTTTCTGTGCTATGAGTATTTTCAAGCCAGCAGCCATAAAGACTTCTTGTGTGGCTTTTTCCTTTCAGTATGAGACGGCACCCCAAAGAGAGGCCTGCCCCCAATAACCTCATGGTAAGTTACCCTAGGCCTTCCATTAAAAAGGTTGACCACAAAATAAGAATTGTGAATTACTGTGTACAGAGATCACTTTCATACAATTCAAATCAACATTTCAATTAAACATAATTTTATTTATGCCTTGTTACTTGGAATATGCAGTTGTGTTTATTTCTATTTTCAAAATGGTTGAGGACGTTCTGCCAGGTCAGGGACCCTCAAATCCAACATGGCGATGCCTAAACCAAAGCAATGAACTTTATGCTGCCAATGGGGGATGTCAGGGAAAGGTCGGACAAAGACCTTGAGATACTGTCAGACTATGAGACCTTAAATCCACATTTCATTCCATTTAATCATGTATTGAAGCCAATCTGAATGAACAAGCTGCTGTAGAACAAATAATTCTGGTTCACACAAATTAAGTTCCAGAGACGCGCGCGCGTGTGTGTGTGTGTGTGTGTGTGTGTGTGTGTGTGTGTGTGTGTGTGTGTGTGTGTGTGTGTGTGTGTGTGTGTGTGTGTGTGTGTGTGTGTGTGTGTGTGTGTGTGTGTGTGTGTGTGAGATACCATGTAGACTTCTGATTTTTACATACTGATCTACATACTACTGTAGTAGCTCTGGCTAATGTTTCAGGACCAAGGACAGTGACAGCCCAGGGTCCACAGAGAGAAGAGGGGTGTGTGCGTGCGTGCGTGCGTGCGTGCGTGCGTGCGTGCGTGACATGTAGAAATCTCTTTTTTACACTCTACTGTATGAAAAATAATTGTGTTTGTATATTCACAAATTGTTCACAACGTCCTCCGAGCATTTTGATGGATGTACTGGCCACATCATATGCCCCTAGTTCGTCCCCATTTGGACTTGATAGTTTTCTCTGATCTGGTATTAGCTCACAGGGCCACAGTCATTTGCACCAGCCACCTTTTTAAGAGCTGCTACAAGCCCGACTAATGTTTCAGGACCAGGGACAGTGACAGTCAGGTCCACGGAGACTCCGGAGAGAGGAGCTGTGCTGTGCATTGTGCAAGCGTGTGCGCGCGCGCGCGCGCGTGTGTGTGTGTGTGTGTGTGTGTGTGTGTGTGTCTGGCTGGCTGTCTCTGTCTATCTGTGTTCTTGGTCTCACTCCTCAAAAGGGGAAAACGTTACACTGACTGAACACAGAAAAAGCACCTTTCATACTGAGCAGAAATGAAATTGCTCTGAAAGTGCTCTGTAACTTGTACGATTTTATTGTGTTGTCAAGAATTATAAAGATTGTTTGCTTTCCTTTACTAAACCAATCAGTTTATTTATCATGACAAGTGGTTTCATATTTCTTATTTATTTGACAATGCTCTATTTGGGACATAGGACCCATCTCTGTCTCTGTCGCCCTCCACTCTCCTGTCTGCTGTGTCGTTGTGATATCAGTGTGTTGGGTCGTCTGAGCTCACACAGCACCTCCTAGCTACTGTCGTGTTCATTGTCACTCCAGCCGCCTTCCTCTCAAATACTTCATCCTTATGGTCCTTACACACCAGGAGTGAATAGTACGTTATAAAAGTGATAAAGCGACACCATTTACTCGGTAAACCAATGAGGTCGATTTTCCACTGCAATTAAAAACATCAACCCGTATGAATGGGGCATCACCAAATTAATAGCTTGATGTGAAACATTTGCCAACACAGCTGAGTCTTAGATTGTTTAATTGTCACGCTCCCAATGTGTAAGGACCTTGATTATGCTTCTCCACTCCCTCCGACTATCCTCCTTTTTGTTTTTTGTTTTTTCACCTCTTCACCCCCCCAAACACACACTTCTTCCCTCTATTCTGCCATATTTCTGTCTCTGCTTTTTATTCTCTCTCTTTTTTGCATTCTCTCTATCCCCTTCAGGCCCAATCATTTCCTTCTCTGCCCATGATGAGCAGGGAGATGAGGTCATGGGTACCCGCCATTGTGGCACCGTCCTCTTGATTGTCTTTCTCTCTCTCTCTCTCTCTCTCTCTCTCTCTCTCTCTCTCTCTCTCTCTCTCTCTCTCTCTCTCTCTCTCTACTCCTTTGCCTGTACCTCCCTCCCTTTCTGTATCCCCCCACCCCTCTACCATTCCCCCGGCCTCCCGCGTACATATTAAAAACTCTGTACCTTTTCTATCTGTATGTTAATGCACCTAGCCACAGCTGGAAGTCCCCCCGACTCCCACCCCCTATTTCTCCTCTCTTATCTCTCTCTCTCTCTTTCCTCCACTTGCTAATAGTTTTTATCTTTGCCTCTCATTCCTCTGAGAGTGTAATGTTGGAAAACAGGCGCTCACATTGGCAATAAGCAAATACTGTTATTTTTATGGCCGTTTGCCCCCCCTCCCACCAGCTCATCGGGTTTTTTGCGTACCTTCACTGATCGCTCTCACAGCTTTTTATTGACGTCATTACTGTCACTGGAGTTTGATCCTATTAGACTCTCCTTTAGTGGTACTGAGATCCCGCATGCCCGTTTGATTGCATGTCTGCAGCTGATAGGCTCTGTCTCTGAAGCTTGACATGAGGAGCATTACGAGCACTTTATGGTGAGTGCCTTTGTAGCGCTGTTATGTTTAATTGACGAACAAATAAATTGGGGAAAAGAAAAGATGTCGTGAGTTAAGCGAGGTGATACGGAAAGTAGTAAACGAGTTTCAGGCCAAAGAGATGCGTGACTCATATCAGAGGGCCCATTAGGTTGTTGCCCCAGACATTATTTGAGCTGTATCAAACTTCGTATCAGTGTCACCTCTCTCCCTCATCCTTTCCCATCCTCATGAGTCCCCTCTTCAGCTGGAAAGAATTACAGCCATCCATCACATAAGAAAGTGACAGTGTCTTCTTCTCCTCCTACTAATGTATCTTTCATTGTGGACACCCTATCCTGTCATCATAACCTCATGACGTTGGTCAGTTCAGGAGACTTTCCGTTGGCCTGCACCCAGGACCTTAGCTGAGACACACACTTGATTGCATGGATCTGTGTATTTCTGAAGCCTTGGGGGAGAAACTAATCTGTTTTCTTTGCAAATTTCTTGTGATTTATTTGTGACTGAGTGAGATCCCACAGCACTCCATAGCTTCTTTGTGATTTGACGGACATTTCAACTTACCCAGCCCCTCCCCTCCTCCTTCCCTATTCCCTGTCCAACGGCCTTCACGTAGCCTTTTAGCACTTTTGTCAATGGAGCCCCCTCCCCCTTTTCTATT
The DNA here is from genome assembly GCF_951216825.1 of Electrona antarctica. NCBI lineage: Eukaryota > Metazoa > Chordata > Actinopteri > Myctophiformes > Myctophidae > Electrona > Electrona antarctica. The sequence continues at coordinate 28,439,970 of NC_136808.1, forward strand.
CATATGCACACATACAACCGTACACAGGCCCTCCTTAGCCCCCTCCAACCCCAGAGGTACCAGATGAGCCCCTCTGTCTGTCACAAAAGAACCCCTCCTCTCACTCTGACATAACCCAAATCTAGCAGCCTACACACAGATGGAAGCTGAATAACTGCGCTGCCAACTGAGGCTATTAGTTTTCAATAAACCGGTTGAAGTATTAACCTGCCCACTGTAAAACAAATAAATAAGTGGATTCCTTATCCCCAACACATCTGACATAAGTAATGATAATCCATCAATCTACATCGATGCATGGATTCAATAGGCAATGATTAAATCTGATCATTGAAAAGCAAAAATGTCATAATTTATTTTATCTGTATTTCAACAGGTCTGTTGCGATCATACATCTATTATAACAAGACACAAAAAATACATACAATTCAAATGTGAACATATAAGCCTAAATTAAAGAATTGAAAAAACACAGCCACCTCACATAGGCCTATTAGAAAGACAATATCAGTCACCAGAACCAAGGACGAGTGTTTTTGATTTATCTAATAGTTTAAAACGTTTGAAGTTTGAAGTTACAATAGGTTTGTATAGGAAAGGGGGCATGTCTAATAAAATGAATATCTAAATTAAATACTGAATTAAGCAACTTAAAACTGTCTGGGGTGCTCACAAAAGCCAGAGTAGACGTTAAAATGACCCCAAACATGTTTGAAAGTGAAATATCCATTTAATAATAATAGTGGGTGAAATAATAATTTATTATTTCTAATCTATTCCTCATTTTGCTGGGGACTTCTTGGGACCCCACCCCCAAGGACCCCTGGGTGTCCCTGGACCCTACTTTGAGAACTCAACGTGCTAGGTTGTCTGGAGTCATTTGTTGCATGAACAAGCCAGACTGACCACTTATAGTAAGAAAGGTTACCGAGCATATAAGTAATGTATCTATATCTATAAATGGCCCAAGTCTCTGTGTGTACACTGTACGTATGTCTGTAATCCACGCAACTCGAGAACCGTTCGCCCCGCCGACTTCAAATTCGACACACGCATTCCACACCCCCACAGGGAGTGCAGTGCCCGGTGTCGAGGCGGTCGGACCCACGGTTGTCCAGAACCGCCACAAAAGGCCTCTGCCCGGGCTCTGGACAGGGCCCCTGCCCAGGGTCCATATATGGAGCTGGCCTCTTCTGACATCACAACACTCCATATTTCAATTCAATTCAATTTTATTAAAGTGTTTTTTGGGCATACCTGACACAGAACACCATATATAGTAATAAAAGGACACAGAGAGACAGATACAGAAATCTCCATATATGGGCATAAAAGGGACACATACAGATGGGTGGAACGGGTACTCTGACACGGGTACAACGGGTATTGCATAGCCGGGTGGGGCATGGATCTCCAACTTCCATCGTTAACGACTTGGTGCTCTTCAGCCGGGCAGCGGTCTAGTAAAAGTTTAAAAGAAAAAGAAAAAAAAAGACCATACTAAGGGCATGGCGAACAGGAGAACTGGATGCTTGGACAGTTCTGTTTCTAGGGAAAACAAGTTTGTTACATTCATAACCAGGGATTTACCCCTTCACCTAGCCACTGAGATTAGAACACACATGCATACATCTATGCACACAAACCAATGCCAGTTAGATTCCAGTGGGAGCTAGTGATTAACATGCAAATCTGTAAAGACCTAGTTATTCTACCTACCTCTTCACCTTTCTCTCTGTCGTACTCTTTCTGTCTTCACCTAACCGTTCTTTCTCCCTCTTTCTGTCACACACACACACACACACACACACACACACACACACACACAGGCACACACAGGCACACACACACACACACACACACACACACACACACACACACACACACACACACACACACACATACATACATACACACACACACACACAGGCACACACACACACACACACACATACATACGTACATTTTTGTTCCTTCCAACAAGTCTAATGAGGTGACGATCAGTCTCTTTTAGTAATTGCCTCAAACTCTTGTTTAATTTTTCCAGAGCTGATTAATCATAAGTAGAGTTATTTAAAATCGCATAAATTAATCTTAGATTAAAAAGACCTATCAAAGGCTCCAAACAATTAAAGAGTTAGGTAGAATTTCCCCTGGGATAAGGCCAGTTTTATTTGAGTGGAGCGTTCAGGTGATTATCCCAGTTTGATGTGGCCAGACGGTGATTAATGTAGCCATACTCTGAGTCCCTCCCCCATCTCACCTCTCTCCCATGCACTGTAAGAAACGTAAGCCAGTATACCTTAAATGACCCAAGTAAAGAGTATTTATTCATTGTAACTCTCATTACACTTTGCATGTATAATTCAGCTATGGAGGTGTTTCAATTATTGGAGGGTTGAAGTGGTCCTGCTCCTTCCTACGAAGAACGTTGTGGTTGTGCCCCCATGTGTAGCAGCGTAGCGTGGTTAAAATCCAGGTGGTTACATTGATTCCGTGACCCCATCAATGGGTGTCCCTGTGGGGTGCAGGTCAAAGTGAGGTGAATGTTGTAGAGTAGACCTGCCTGCAACACAGAATCCTAATATCTCCCTTGGGCAGATGGGCTCTCCGTTGGTTGAGTGGTAAATGTTTGGTTTCCTGTGCGGGAGACCCGGGTTTGTGTGGTTACACACAACGTTAACGTGTCAGATTGCGTTAACAGGGAACCTGGCCCATGTTAATGCAGTGTTTGCACCTCATCCTGGATCATGCAGGTGTGTGCGTCTGTCTCTAGAGCGCATGGCAGTCCGTAGTCATGTGGCCTCACTCGGGTCAAATACCATCAGACGTTGTTGGTCTGTTCGGGTTAGGTTCTGGAGCAGAGGTGGAGAGCTGGATATTAAAGACATCACTCTGGGCTTGTCTCTCTGTCTCTCTTCCCCCCTTCCTGCAATCCCCTTCTCTACTGAGGCAAGGGGGATGATTGATGAGATGGGTATTCAGAACATAGGGGCACCCAGAAGCATCCACCTCACCCCTGTCATACGGACACACACACACACACACACACACACACACACACACACACACACATACTCTCACTCGCTGATATGAGAGTAATTAACCTCAGACTGTTTTAACCCCAGCCACACATTAGAAGGACACCAGGATTGATGGGGCTACGCCGGTCTTTCACAATCTCAACGTCCTGGACAGGATTAGGATGTAGTGGAATGTAATAACACCTTCTGTTGGGAATGAAAGTACTTCTGTTTTTATCACATAGAAGTTTCTATGTTCTCAAATAAGAGTTTTTTTTACGTAAATGTATTTAGATTTTTGATAGTCTATTCTTAAAAGTCAATACTTTTAAGGATAGGCTATTCTTAAAAGTCAATACTATTAAGAATAGACCTGACAAATTTTGGTCAACAAAAGACTTGAAGAGGGAATCTTGAAACAACAAGAATTCTGTCTTAACCTGCTGTCCTAATAAAGTATTGGCACTCTGGCTATTGGCGTGTGTGGCCACTTTCTTGTTGTTTCAAGATTCCCTCTTCAAGTTCTCTCCCGTGGGCTGGCACCGCCAAAAAGGACTTTGGTGTGCGTTAGCATCCTTGTGCACAACCAAATACTTTTACCATTATAATGTCATAGACTGGTAAACCGAGGGATTTTAAAATGTTAATGTAAAATATGGAATTATGCGTGCATATGTATTGTGTGTATCTGTGGGATTGTATGTGGGTTGCCGATGTATTTGTGGGGTGTGTGGAATGCTGGGTTGTACATTGTGAATTGTGAATGTTGCAATTTGAAAGAAAAATATGTTCCCACTCACTTCATACTGTTCAAGTGTTCAAGTGTGATTTTTTTAAATACATTTCAGTAAATAAATTCCAATAAATTATATTTAATGTTAAGATTCAAATAAAAACTCAGTGCTATTGTATAGTAACCTTCCTGTTCACACCAAGGTTGTGATTTGTAAAAAATAGATAAATAAATAAATACAGGAAAGGGCGAATTATTTTGGTACAGAAGGTCAAGAGCCCACAATTGCACAATGTTTAATTGTTTATCTCTGCCACATTATACAACATTGGCTATACATAGACTCACTTTAACATATCTGCCCGTCCAGCAGCAAATAGACAAGGACGATTCAGGGAGAAAATAGTGGACCTTAACTGGCAGTCTGTCCTACTTTGTTCCTAGTCTTTACAGAACAGTGTGCCAATTTGGACACTGCCACAGGAGCTTTTATGTTATCGCTTAAGATAACATAAACGCCCATCACCACATATCAAATCAAATATACCGTAAGTGACGATGTCATCCTCAACAATGTGATTTGTCTTAGCGAGTTCAATCAATACGAGAAATCGCTAACCCAGATTTACATTTTTGTGAGCACATCATTTGCTTGACTACTAGCACAGTCCTATCATTGATAGGTCTGCCTAAGACCCTTGTAGTCCGCAGCAGTTTGTCTATACCTTGCAAACATTGTCTCCACATATTTACTCGTGCACACAACTTTTACACACACATACACAAACGTATTTTTTGACTGAAAAGACTGCTTGCCTGGCCGTATTTATATTTTGGGTAGCATACATTGGTATGATGGTATATGGTATTATGGTGTGCATATATATATATATATATATATATATATATATATATATATATATATACACACACACAGTACACACACACACACACACACACACACACACACACAGTGTATACAGTATATAGAATATAGTGTGTATATATAATTTTACTTATTTCATATTTATACATACAATTCTACATACACAATACAATTAAGGGTGTACCATACTTTGTGAAAAACAGATATCAATCAAATTAGTGCTGACAAGTAAATTCACGCAGACTGACTGTGGTGTTATTTATTTAATTGTACTGTCTGCTAGACACAGTAAACGGAACTCAAGTTTTAGTCTCAGATGACATGTTTCATTTACAAGCCGCCTCCACTTTCACCTCTGACTCCAGGCCCCCAGATGAGTTTTTGTTTAGAATCTTGTCATTGAGATATTTGTTTCAGTCCATAATGTTATGATCCTCAGACTAATATTGTAACAATTAAACACTGCCAAAAATTGGTAAAGCGAATATAAACTTCCAATCAGCAAAGGGTAAACACATCATTGCATTAAGGTTACAGGAGAAGATTCTCTAACCTACCTAATACCTCCCAAATATTTGCCAATCAGCATTCTAGAAATAGAGCTCTATTTTGTTGGGAATTTTGAGAGAGATTTGGGTGCATTGTGCCAATTAGATGGAAAAACATTTGTCAACATGTCAACCATCTGACAATAAATGTGATATATTGAACAATATTTAAACTTTTTTCCCTTTTTTTTTTTTTTTTTTTGTCTGGGAAAGCTCATTACTTCTGCTGTTTATTATCTGCATCAGGTCCATTTTTCCAATCTTTTCCAAGGATGCCAGAATTTCAATAGAACACTGTGCATATAATAGGCTATTCAAAGTCAGAGGAGGGATTGTTTTGTTGATATCACACTTCATCGTGGTCTTTCTCTCTGTCTCGCTTTAGGAGCATTCCTTCATCATACAACATAACGACGGCAATGCAGAGGTCGTGTCACAATGGGTTTGTCAGTGTCTGGAGGAGAGGCGAGCACAGCATGCCCAGGGACGCTGATGTCTTTGGGACACGCCACCGAGTTCATGGGTCAAGTATGCCCATATGCACTGTAAACAGACTTTATGCACCTGGACTAAAGAAAAGACATTGGCCCGGTTTCCCAAAGGACACATGGTGTAAGAGGTATGGTGTTGCACATGCTCAGATGCCCTCTAGGCCGCACACAGAAGCCTGTGAACATAGATATTTCGTGCATAGATGTGCCACGCAATGGTAGGCCTCAGGCCTGGTATGGTAGGGCCTCAGGTCTACCATTCTGAAATTTAATTTAATAATATTTGGACTGCTGGACAGCTGACAGTAGGCTATCTTTACTCTTAAAAAATATATATATACATAAATATAATATATATCTATGCACGAAATGTCTATGTTCACAGGCTTCTGTGTGCGGCCTAGAGGGCATCTGAGCATGTGCAACACCATACCTCTTACACCATGTGTCCTTTGGGAAACCGGGCCATTGCTCGTTCAGATACATTTTGGAGTATGTGAGACTTTTTTCTACGTCAAAGCTCTCCACGACAGCAATCCACCATGGTGGGGAGTATAAACTGTATGCTTTGAACTGGGATTTGATGGACCCTTTTACTGAAATATGTGCTTAAGGTGCAGTGAATTGGCACTCGGACTGAACTTTGCGCATCCTATTCAATGTGTCCATTTGGGAATGGAAAGGTGTGCAGTGATCATTCCTGTTTATTCCTGACTCAGATTACCTTGACAGTTTTATTTTCTAGAGGTATCCCAAATAAGAAAGAAGGTAGGATGTCCGCACACCGTTCTTAAGCTCCCAGTAGTTTTATTTAGGATAGGATTCGACGGTTCGACCCTATCTGGCTATCATCAGGAATCCGATTCCTGATCGAAACTGATGAATCCTATCCTTAATAAAACTACTGGGAGCTTAAGAACGGTGTGCGGACATCCTACCTTCTTTCTGTATGCATATTTTTTGTTCAGCACCCGTCAACTTTTTCTGAGATGTGCGTGCTACCACTTTGGATCTTATCTCATAGGTATCCCAAATAACCCACTTGTGCTTTAAAGTCAGAATCTCTTGTGAATGTTACAGTTTGTGCCTATGTGTAACCACATGTGTGTGCCTCTTCCATTGAAATTTACTTTTTGTAACTCATCAAAGTAAAGGTTGCCACAGTTAACTGTTAATGATTAATATTCCCTTTCATATTAGACAAATTTTCACCTCCTAGAATATAAACATGGTCTCCTAGTATTTTCTTCCCTCGGGCTTGCAAGTCGTCACGACTGCAGGCGTTATTAAGTTATTGCAGACTGTTCTTCTTTATTGATGCAAGGAATCTTAGAAATAATGGTGGTCGTGGTATTTGAACACTGCAGTGTTCTTTCTGTGAAAGAAAAACTGAAGTCATGCCTGTTACAGAAGTGGAATGGGGAGATATTGACAAACATCTTAATAGACTGGCAACGCTATGGAGGTGGGGTTTTTGTCTCAATGGAAGACTTTTTCTTCCCTCTCTATTGCACATCATTAATGTGTTTGTGCAGCCATGCTTGATGTTAAATGCATTGGAAAGAGAATTTTACTGTATTGGTAAAGCTGATCTTGGCTTCATTTCAGTAACTGCTATCATTCACTTAGGCAGCACATTTCCCTTTTTTTCACTTTTTTTGAGGTGGTGGGTTGGGGTCTAACTGAATCCAACAAAACAACATTTTAACCTTAGAAGTACGCTTTGCAGAGCCATGTGTCCATAGGGCAGGAGCCTATGTTTCTGTAGTGTGGCAGCTTGATGTACACCTCATATAAACGTAATCATCTTTAACTTAATGACAAACATAAACGTAATCCTTTCAGTTTAAAGCTTTTTCTGTGGTGCCTGGTGGCACAGCCAGGGCACTGACTGCATGCTCATTGTGAGTCACGAACCCCTGAGTTTGACTCCAAATGCTGTCATGTCTCTTTCCATCTCTCTACCGTTTACTGTCTTAATTAAGCACCTTTCCACTAGCATGGCTCCAGCCCTGAATCGCTACCATTAGTGTCAGGCTACCTTTCCACTGGACAAAACAAAAAACCCACTACCATCTGGCTTTTTTCTTTTGTGGCAATGAAGTAGTAAGTAGTAAGTAGTGGGTATGTTATTGGCTCCACCTCAGTGATCCACATCGGCAGTGATGCACTCTTTCCGCCACAAAAATAGATAAGGACATCAGTTCTCAAATATTTCTTAAATTTACCATGAAATCGCAGAAAAGTCCTCCCACCGGGCTATGGGATAAGCGTCCCACCAAGCTATGGACCGGAACTAGCCAATTGCAGACGTGCACGATGGGCAGTGTGCTTGAACACAGTGTGCTTGAACACAAACATACAACATTACCGCAAGTAAAATTACATGATTTATGGTCAACGACTGTTTTACAATTTGTCATGCTTGTTACAGTACATGCCTGCCTCTTCCACACATTGACCCTATTGACCCTAATTCAGTACATATGAATACTGATCAGATTCAGAGAGAGAGACATGCAGTGTTCAACATGACTCGCTACTTTCATGTACACATTGGGTTAATCGGATGATAGTTTTCTCGATTAATTAAACCAATCAAAGTCAGTCAGTGTCATCTCCATTGCCATAAGAGCCACCCGTACCTGGCGCAATGGCACATTACTATTTTAAAAGCATATTTGGCTGGCGAAGCAAATGGTGTTCTGCTGATGAAATGGATCTGCTCATGTGAAAGCTAGCTGCTCACCAAAAACATCAAGTGGAAACAGGCAGTGGACCACAATTGAGCATCTGACTTCAACCGAGTGATGCTGTTGGCATAGCCTAGACATGTATGTCCAAGAGACAGCTCTTTATTTAAACCACCTATTAGAGCTTGATAGGGACAATAATGTATAGGAACAACAGGGACATTAACATGGTGTATAATATGTGTATAATAGTAAAAATACATCTGTGGCCTACTGGCAACATTTGGCACTGATTGGTCCAGGGGTTTGCGCGATTAGCTCTGGCATCTACCTTCACTGCAGTAAAGCAGCAATTGCATTTGTAACAAGCACAAACTTAATTATCATTGAGGTAAATATATAATGCAATACTCTGTTTGCAAGTTGAATGCCAACAATAACATCCTTGTGACTCACTGTGTGCAACTGCAGCAGATTGATTGTTGTTTTAGATGAGAGGAATCACATTTGTATTACTTTATTAATTTTAACAAATTGGGCTAGTATTGAGCAAAAAAAAACTTTTTATAAAAAATAGTTTTATGGAGACATTTATAATCACAGGCATCCAACGCCACTTCTCGGAGGAAACTTTATTCTGTGATTCCTGCTATTCCTACAAATTTAATTTTTATTTATTTTTTAAGCCCGTAGATTGTGTTTTTGTCCTGTGTCTGTCTGTGTGTGTTTGTCTCTGAACAGCTAATCTCCTGCATCGCTGGACTGATCAGCGTGAAACTTTCCAAGCACGCCCCCAGTAGGCTGGAAGAACCGCAGACCCAAATCTTTCAAATTGGCCTCATAGTGGTGCTGTAACACAGGGGTTCTCAACCCGTGGGTCGCGACCCCTCAGGGGGTCGCCAAATTATTTTAGGGGGTCCCCAAATTATTTTCCAAAAAAAAGGAAAAAGAATATTTTTTTTTAATTTTATTTTCACGATTTTTCAAAAATAGCAGACCTACAAGCTCGTAGCGCGCCACTCGGTGGCGCACTATGAGCTTGTAGATCTGCTATTTTTCAATAGCTAAATTATAACAATGCTTAAAACACCAAAAGGGGTTCCCGCCCAAAATGGTTTAAGGTTATTGTAGCAGTCAATTTATATTGGGGGTCGGGAGAGGGCGGGGCGGGGGTCCCGAGACATTGCCAAAGCATTTCCAGGGGTCCCCGGCCAAAAACGTTGAGAACCCCTGCTGTAACAGGTCGTTTCACCTTTTGGTCTATAACTCTGGTCATAAAACTCTTATTTTAAAATTCACTGGATTCCTTGGATCATGATGAAACTAGGTATATGTGCGCCAAACAAGATTTTCTTCAAGCGTTTTCTTTAACATACTTCTTGCTACTGATGTACACATTGGACAGATTTTGTCCAAACCTCACAGAAATCGGTACACATTATCTCTGGAGTCATCATGTGAGATCTTTCATATTCCATTCCGAATGGCGGAGATCTTCCCTCACAGGAGTGCACTTTATTTATTTTATTAAATAATGGAAAAATAATGATCTATGCTGTTTTCTCAGGAGTTAACACAACCAACAGAGGCCTTGTTAAGGGTGATCAGCTTTTGATGTCACTTTCCTTCCCTACAAGACACATTTGAATGTTTATCAAATCTGTGTCCATGCGGTTCTGCATAGATACAGTAAGTGGTGGCTTTCAGATGGAGTAACGGCAGAAGTGAGGACTAAAGGAAAATGTCTCAATCTTCCTGTGTCAGATTGCAAAGTAAGATATTAAAGGACCACTTCACCACTTTTCAACCTATCTTCATATAATAGGTCCTCACTAATAATCATGATAAAATGGCACCATTCTACTCGGTCTGTGTCTCATAGGAGGGCTGGCATCGTTAGGCAGATTTTTTTCCCAAAAATGTTTAGATTTGTATTATCGTGACTCGTGAGAACGATGGCTTCCTTTTTCCCATTGCAACTTTTCAGGACTAGAAAGCCTGCAGTTTATATTAGCTAGGATTCCCCATCGATGATGTCACTGGGTTTGTGAACTGCCCACAGCCCTCCTATGAGACACAGACTGAGTACAAAAAATTGTGCCATTTTATCATGATTATTAGTGAGGACCATATGAAAATATGTTGAAAAGTGGTGAAGTGGTCCTTTAAGATATCAAAGGTTGTTTTTCGATTCCTCTACAAAAAACGATTATTATTTTGATTAAGTTGATTGCATTGATGCAAATGTATGTAAACAAAGGTAACGATAGTTATCCAAATAGGATTATGATTCAGTGCCATGTATCTTTATTCGTCTGATAGCCTCATATTGTGATAGCTGTGTATACTTCACCGTCAACATCTCTGTTCATTCAGCATTATCTGCACACAAGTATGTGGTTTTATATATAATCCACATTTCAGTGCTATGACTTGCCACTCTTTGAAACATTTTCAGGAATATATTGATCCATGCTTGTCATGACCCAAGCCAATGTAGTATTTAATCATGATCATTAATTGTAAATGAATTGTTTGACTACTGCATGACAAACAGCCAGGTATTTAATTATTAAAAGCTAAAGAAAGGGCTCAAGGCACACCAAAGCTAAGCAGGCTTTTACAATTCATAAAGATTCACAGTATAACAGTAACACATACCAGTATAAACATATCAGTTAAAAACTGAGGAATTGCTCAACGGTGCTAACATTTAACTAAATATTTACATTACTTAGCTCATAATTGCATTGCCATTCTAATGTTGTAAACACAATTCCATGACTCAATAGATATATCCTACAACCTTTGTTTGGTCCAGACCAATAGTTTATGTGCCATGCGAAGCACCATTGTTTTCTCTCTCTTTTTGCACTTTTATTTACAGCATAAATACTGTAATCTTATATTTGAGAAAGACCACTGATCCACTATAGAAAATGCAGTTCAATTATTTAATATTTGTAATCTATAAAGGTGGAACTCCAAAAGAAAGTTCTGTACAACCAATATAATCTATTTTTCATACCAAGTGTATTTCTATTATGCTCATTTGTGTAATTGTTCTATTATATACGAGTATTCCAAATGTGGAATAACCATATATATAACCATAACCTATACATAAAGCTGGCCTTACCTGTAGCCACTGACTGTAACCACTTGAACCCTATATATCATTCCTATCAAGCGCATATGATATATGACAGACATTTGGCGAAGATATTTGGCGAACTTATAGATCAGCTACTGTATATTCTGCAAAGAGATGGTGTCTAGAATGAAGAAAGTAGTGGGAAAGTATGGACTCCTGGGGCCCCCAGACCCTCCTGGGGGCCCCCAGACCCAGTCAATGAAGGTTGAGTTGTAAAATAATGTATTGTGTTTGGTAAACACAAAAACCATGATCAGCGGTGACAAATTACTTTTCAGATGTTCAGCAAAGTATTGGTGTGATGCAAATAAAATTGTGTATTCTGTATGCAACATTTTGGTGGAACTGCTAAACCTATGAACATATACAAGATTTACCCGGGTCACCCAAGTTTGAGTTGAAATTGATGACAACCAATCCAGGTTGCTTCATTTTTATTTAAGTTAATCTCAAAATGTGACAAGCTTTCTAACATTGTAATTAATGAATATCCATCTCCAATGAGATTGTATTGTCAGCTACCTGGGATGTTTTAATTTCATGCATGAAGTTTCCATCTGGTGAAGTTTCTGTCTGATGCTAATGCCTGATGCCTCTAATGTTTTAACTTAGATGAATATCTAACCCTAGGATTTCTGCAGCAGAAAGAAGAAATAGCATCACAGGCAAAGGACAATCCTGTGAGTGACTGAGTTGGAAGAACTCTGATATCCATCCATTTAGCTGCTGCTCTCCAATTTCAGCCGGTATTGTGAAACCTGTATTTGCATGAGATTTTTTTCACCCAAACTCCATTATGATTGACCGTGTGGGATTTCAAATTGAAGGAGTTTTCTTATTATGCTTTTCTTTATTATGTTTTTTTGTGTGAATTCATAATCTTAGACCCACATTCCCTCCTCCAGACTTTGGGCTGTGTTGGCCAGGCAATACGTTGCAAGCTGTTTGTCCAGTGTATGGGATCTACAGTACACTACAATTCTCTGCCATGAAATTCTAATGCATCGTAGTTGATCCTGTATATATATATTTTTTTCTTCTCATTCCCCCTCATTCTCATGTTTGAGTGGCGCTAGCCCCTCTAATGCATGGCTTTCCGAAATTACATCATCACAAGTCTATGGACTTGTAATGTTTGGTTAGAGTCTAATCATACATTTTTCTGCCATGAAATTCTAATGCATCGTAGTTGATCCTGTAATTGTAATATATATATATATATTTTCCCTCCAGTTAATCTCTTATGTACACCAAGATCCCTGTCTGTCTCTTCCACACAGCACCATGTGCACACATGTGTGCAAACACCAGACACCAGCCAACAGATGATGAGAGATCAGAAATTGTAAGTATTATTATTGGGTCGTGCCTCCTGATGGAGATTTATGCTCCACTGAGCACCACTTTCCTTTCCTTTGTGCTGTTCTGACTTGAGCTCAAAGAGGAACATTCCTAACAACTAAAGGTGAAATGGCAAAGTATTGAGTCTTAATGGACTCCTCTGCTAGGATTTTTCTCTTCATTATTAATATGGGCAGGAATGCCTCCTTTAATTTGTTGTGGCTAACATCAATACTCCTGGACTTATTTTTATTAATTTTCCTATAGGTCAGTAGTAAGAAAATATTTAAGTGAGGAATCTCTTGCTCTTTTCTCATTCCTATAGGTCAGTAGTAAGAACATATTGAAGTGAGGAATCTCTTGCTCTTTTCTCATTCCCCCTCATTCTCATGTTTGAGTGGCGCTAGCCCCTCTAATGCATGGCTTTCCGAAATGACATCATCACAAGTCTATGGACTTGTAATGTTTGTTTAGAGTCCAATCATACATTTCCTATCCCAGCCAAGTCTATGGACTTTGATGTTTGTTTAGGGTTATGATGTAATTCCTGCCTGCCAAGTCTATGAACTTTAATGTTTGTTTAGGGCAGTAAATGACAACGTAAAACGTCATCTGCATCTGATATAAATACTGCCCTCGCTGCGCCCCTCACTTCACACAAGTGAGATTTTTTTGTTGTTGATATATGCAAGGACGCAACTGAAATAATTTCAAGTTATTGGCTTATTATGCATTTTAAGGATTATGTGTGTCTGCATATACTAATACTCGGGTTAAATTAGAATAGAATTTGTCTTTTGGCACAATTACTTAATCTGGAGATGTCCCCGTGCATTGAGATTATACACAAAGAGAAAATTCACAGAGGGCTATACTGTATCTTGCCCTTACCCCTAAACATATTTGCCATTTTTTACTATTTTGAAAAACCTTTTTAAATAGTTCAAATAGCCAATCTACAAACAAAGTTTAGGGATAAGGGATAAGGGGTGATGCAAGATAGGGCCCCATATCTTACTTATGGTTACTCATTAGAAGCTTCAGAAATTCATTCACTGTCTTCAACTGCAGTCTTCCTCTGGCATGCCAAGGATTTGAACCCATTGACCTTCCAGTTACAAACCCACCTCTTGAATCATTAGTCTTCCACCGCCTACAGTATATACTATGAGATATATTAATTTCCATCATTAATATTCTTTGACTCTGACCCTTGACTGTCAAGTCTGTTTGGAGTTTAATTTCAGCGGGAACAGGAATCAGAACTTCTCTGTTCTGTTTTGGCATCAATTTCCTGAGGTACAGTACTTTTTGAGATACTAATATAACATAATATTTAAATATTTATAAAACACTCAAAACAACGTTGCAAAGTGTGTTGCAACATTTGTGAAGTTGTAAATAAGAACGGCAATGAACCAAACATTTCAAAATGTTATGTTATTGAAAGGCCTTTTGTTTAAAGTAAATCTTAACAAGGCATGTAAAAGTAGACACCTGGGATCCTCGGGCAGGTGGTTCCAGAGATGACGGACCATGACAGGAAAGGCACGCTCAGCCTTTGTCTTCAGCCTCCACTCAGGAACAACCAGCAGGTTCCTGCCTGAGGACCCAGGCTGCGCACCATTCTCATAAGAGGTTAATAACTCAAAAATGGGGCCACGCCATGAAGTGCCTTAAATGTAATCAGTAAAATCTTAAAATGAATTCTAAAACAGACAGGCCCATTCCCCATTATAGGGAAGTTAAAATATGAGTAGTGTGTGTTCTCCTCCTCCTTGTTTTAATTAAAAGTCTAGCAGCAGAATTCTGTACAATTTGGAGCCTATTGACTATTGAGTGTCTTCAATTAAAGAGTTACAATAATGTATGTTGATTTTGGTGTTTTTAAAATGTCAAATTGATCTGATCCTGCACATATTTCTGAGATGATACAAATAAAACAAGTCTGAGCAAGTTTGTTAATGTGGCTCTCAATCAACAACAACAAAGTTTAGTTTGCATGGGATCAAATAAGACCAAGGTTTTTGGAGCAGAGTCAAGTCATACAGTGAAGGCAATCAGTACAAGAAAACATCATGGATCACATGGAAATAACATGGCTCCAATGTTGATCTCAGATTGCATGTTGCCAGCCTGTGACATCAGTCATCCGACGTCAATTGACTCTGTCATATCTAAATGGACAAGGTTTCAGCAAGAACAGAGACGATTTGAAGCTTCAAAATGTATGAAACACATGAGAAAGTAAATTTAAGTAGTGTAGGTATTTCTACTGCCAGCATGCATACAAAGTTTGGTGCTGTTCGGTCCAACTGCATTTGTAGGATTAGCTCCAGAGTAGATGCACACAGACCGTCTAATAACCACTTGCAGAGTATAGAAAGTATAGAAAAAGTAACATATTCTTCACTTCAAGATGACCGGGGCTAAGAGCGAATATGGCAGAAATGCTTTGCATGAAACTTATGGATAACTGATCTTTACATTTTCCTCTTCCCGATATATCACCAAGATCCATGGTCTGTCTGGTTTTTACATTTAATGCTGTGTGCTTATCTCAAATAGCTGATTTTTTTTTAAAATGACTGAATTGCCCAATCACATTTTGATCAGCAGAGGGGGCCAAGCCTGTGTTTCAACAGATCTGAGAGCAGTTTATGGAGGGGAGCTTAGCTTATGTCTTATAGGAGTTTAGCATCTTCTTTCAACATGCTTTAGACAGGAGGTGGAGAAAAAACAACACAAATGTAGTTCATCATTTTCAGGCCATGTTGTATCCATGTTGTATCCCACAATGCAGACTTAAGTTGTTGTTTTTCAGGCCAGCAGTGATGTTGTCCCTTTTTATGTCACATTTTACGTTTTATTTCTCTGATGTATTGTGGAACACATAATTACAGTAACTGAGCATACTTTGACAAGGACATGGTATATCAGCCCCAAACCTTTATATGCTACTGATTCTTTTGTGTAACTATACCAGCTTACCAAGCATAATTATTTGCTCATATAATTAATCAGAGGAACTGCAAAGTAATCAATGCTCTAGATGAAGCAGGCTGGTTTGATGTCGTTTTTACATGTCTCACAGCAGAGTTATTTCATAGGTTTGAAAGTTATTTAATACATTCAGGATGTTTATTCCTGTGAAGGAATTTTGTGACTGAAGTGTTAAACATGGTTGAAATGTGCTCCTCAAAGTGCACAACTGTAAGAACAACTAGTATAGCCTTAGCTCTGGTCCATAGCTCTAATGTGAAACGCATTAGAGCTATGGACCAGAGCTAGTATAGCATATACATGTATGAGAATACTTTTACATTTTTAAATCCCTGATATGAGGGTGTTTCTCCATGAATAGCTCCCAAAGGAATGGACCTATCAGTCATTTCTAACTGGGTAGCCTACTTACCGTCATTTCTATGTATTAGGGTAGCCTGTATGTTCTCTACTGGATTACATTGGTGGTAGTTCTAGTCTAAACCAGGGGTTCCCAAAGTGGGGTCCGGGGACCCCCAGGGGTCCTTGAGGGAGTTTCAGGGGGTCCCCAGCTAAATGATAGTTTGGAACCAAATGGACCCTTATGGGTCAGTATTCTGAAAGTGTACAAATGGAACCAAACTGACCCATTAGGGTCAATTTGGTTCCATTTGTACACTCTCAGAGTTAAATTAACATTGATTTTACAATATAAATTGAGGGTCCCAGAGATAGAAATGCCATTAAATGGGGGTCTGTAGGCTATATGCATGTCAACCTGGGGGTCCTTGAAATTAAACGGGTTGCTAGAGCCGTAAACATCTTCTTTTATGGGGGTCCTTGGAATATATTTTCAAATGGGGGGGGGGATTAGTGTTTGGGGGTCCTTGACATGTAAAGGTTTGGGGAAACACTGGTCTAAACAAGGGTGTTATGTAACACATCCACGTATTGGCTAACACACATTTTGAGTATGTCTTTTTTTGTGTTTTGTGTCATTATATGCAACACACAAATCGTGTTAATAATTGGCGTATAGAATCGTGCTCTCTCGATTGTTATAATAGGTATTTTGGCTTTGAGTGCACTGCATGCTTGGCTGTTCTAGCCTATATTAGGAGGGAGAAAGTGAACAATTATATATATAAAAAAATACCTGTTTTTATCACGTAAATTGTTGCTGAAATAAAATCACGGTGATCAAATGAGCTATTGCTATGTTAAATTTGACCTATACCAATATGTCGCGAACGAAATGTGGATTTTCAATCTCATCTTGTGGGCTTCTCCGTGGGGATATTGACCGCATATTGTTTGGGGATGCGTCTTCATTTCATGCAATCCGGGCCCCTCATATTCCCATTTGCCACAGAGGTACGCCTCCGCATTGTATCGGCCGATGACCTTTTTACAGAGCAGTCCAAGTTGATTAGCACATCAGGCGGGGACAATGAGTGGTCTCCCTGTACACAGCCATTACCCAGATCCCTTTATCAATGTCCTGTAATTAAAATGTCACCGTTTAATTTTCGAGCCAATGCCTCCCTCTCAGAGCAATCCTTGCCCAATAAAAAGTGTAATCGAAATGTTCTTTTCACTGGAAACAAAA
Source organism: Electrona antarctica (assembly GCF_951216825.1). Lineage (NCBI taxonomy): Eukaryota > Metazoa > Chordata > Actinopteri > Myctophiformes > Myctophidae > Electrona > Electrona antarctica. Next base: position 28,457,430 of record NC_136808.1, read on the forward strand.
AGGATACGGGAAAACCGTTTAAGAGCGCTGAGCAAGGATGGATCAATATCGTCTATCGCCTAAGAAGAGGATTGATTGGTCTCTAAAATTGAATTTATTGGGGTCATGGTTTTATAGGGTGCTGATACAACTGTTAATTATAAAACATTTGGTCTCAATTGCTGCTGTTATTAAACCTGTCCTGATTTAGGCGGACTTGATTTATCTTCCCATATAATATGACAGAATGTAACTGGCCACAGGACGCAGTTATGCGTGCTTTTATTGCGCAAATAGGATGCTTTTGCAGGTCCGGTATTTTGGCTGTTCTGTATCTAATATAGATAGATAACTTTGCATATAAGCACGGGAAATTACAACGATCTGTCTGTAGTGCATGTAGCTATAGGCATATTCAATCTAACTCAGGAGGAGACACTATTTAATTAGTTAATTGTGTTCTGAAGCTCATTTTATTGACTCACAATAAGCATCCCATTTTGACCTCGAAATAACATAATGCAATGCATGGCCTATGGAAAACCTAAATATAGCTTCATACGCCGAGCTATAGCCTATTTAGCCTAAAGTCAATGCAGCCCCGGCCTGGACTGACAGACAATTAATGAATTGTCTAATAGCCTAAATATCCCTGAATTAATCAAATTCCGTGACAGAGACTAGGCCTACTGTATGCAAGTTTTGTAAAGAAAGAAACAACTAGGCCTACAATGAAACAGAAATGAAACGTTTAGTAGGCCTAATCTCTCTATATCTGCCTACTGTCAAAAGGCCTGTGCCAGTGCACCCACGTCTTGAATATTCTATTAGGTGCACCTCGTGAGTTTGGAATTCTAATGACTTAAACCCTGAAGCACATTAATATTTTAGGGAAGGTTTGTTTAAACAATTGGATGCATATAAATGAGGCGCAGGTAATTTGCTCTTTTAAAAAGCCCTCATTCATGTGTATCCAACAGTAGCCTAATAGGGAGAGAGAGAGCACGCCTAAAATTACCGCTGAAATGTCTAATTAAAAGCTCGTGCTGCGCTGTTCCCGTGCAGCACAACTCCCGCCCTAATGAGAGTGTTGTGAGCCACGTGAGCTCACGTTTCTCTGGAATAAGCAGCGACAATGGCCCATTCAGTCGGTGGTCCTAAATAATTAAAAAGAGAGGAATAATTACAGTATAAAATTGTAATTATTGTTGGGCTGGAGGAAAGCCTCTTGATTGTGAAAGGGGAGAGGTTGCGCTTATATCGGGTTCAGCGAGGCTCCCTTTTCTCCATCAATATTGCAGGGGGATAAGCTGATGGAACAGATCAGTGCGCTACCTGAGACCAGACCAGTGCATGTGTGTCGCGGGGCAAACGCAGTGCAACTTTCAACCTGGACATCGCGTCGGCATGGTGGAAACCTTGTATGTCCAAAATCGTTCCTTTAAAAAATATATAGTGACAAGTGACGACCTATAGGCCTATACTATAAGCTCTGCACAACAGCACCGCAGACGCGTTGTGAGCTTGTAGGTCTTAGATTTTACTTTTTGTGTGACACTCTTGAATGAGTGTCACACAAGGTTTCTGCACGACAGACACGACTGAGGCTTTCATAATGTGACAGTGGATTGGATTCATTGTGTATGCTTCCCAGACGTGATCATCCGCACCTATACCTTACCTTGGCTTGTGTCACTTTCGATCGTCTACTACTCTACCATTTAACTAAATAGACTTGACATAAAGTTATGGAAACGTGTTTTGCTCAGTTCTTGGATTTCTGAAACAAATTACACGGTCAGATTTTATAATCATTTTCTTTTCTTTTCTTTTCTTTTCTTTTCTTTTCTTTTCTTTTCTTTTCTTTTCTTTTCTTTTCTTTTCTTTTCTTTTCTTTTCTTTTCTTTTCTTTTCTTTTCTTTTCTTTTCTTTTCTTTTCTTTTGCAAAGTTAGGAGACGTCTACATGAGACCCATTATTAGTAGGCTAATGTCCAGTTCAGTGAGGCATCAGTTGTCCTGTGTTGGTGTGCATTACTGATGCGTCCATGCACTGCAGTCTGCACCTGTAGGCCAGACTGCGCATTACATTGCATGCAGGACCTGATGAGAGAAGTCATTGTATTTTCGTCTGGAATTACGATTAGCCTATCTATATTGTGTGTTGACCTATCATTCTTGTACATGCATTCATATTGTGCTTTCATATTCATATTGTGCTTTTTTTAATCGTTTTGGTTGAATCACATATGATAGGCTATAGTGTTTTTTCAGCCATAAATGACAGAGATGGAAACAAAGTGTCCGCTAATCTGACGACGCACAGCCTGGATCAACTTGTTCCAGGTATTAATAGCTTCTAGTATACCGGACGAGACATTAGTGAGGTTAACCGATGAGGCAATCTGGTTATTAATAGTTAATACGGTCGTAAAAGTAGCATATTAGGTTCACTTATCTCACTATTGCTTTATACACCACTGTTTGTGTAATCTGGCCTCGTTGTGTATAGCCTAAAGGCCTGCTGAACATTATCTCTCTCATATCACAGATTATTGGGCTCGTATACGTTTGGACACTAGAGGAAGAAATGTGTCGCGCTGTGCGCGCGTTGGGGTTGTGGGTGGCATTTGACTCGCCTGGGGCATTTTATCATGAGCTCATCTTAGATTCCGTCCAGTTTCATTGCACGGTCTGAAAAGAAAAACGCACAGTCAGTGCATGTGTGATTTAAAACATGTCGAATTATTTGACACGCGAACAAAAGCGCGCGGGCAGCCTCAAAATGCACTGCGTGTGTGCGTGTGGAAGCCTCAAATTGATTTGCGTGTCCACAAGAAGCCTAACAGATGGTCGTGTAACTTGATAAATGATGCACCCTCGGTGTCATTTTGTCTTTTGTGCCTTCTGCGATATTTTAGCTTTGGTATATGTTTTCCCTCCGTTTGCCGATGTTGATATGCATTATTAAAGCATGCATGCACAACCACAACGGACACTGATTTTAATAGATACTAAAATATTGAAATATTGTATTAGCCCATGTGCGCGACTAAATGATCTATTACCGGGTCAAATTTCCTATCATGACTTATACCTTTTTGTGTTGACTTGGTCTATTAGTAGCTATACTTTAAGTGTAACCTTACCTATAATGGACAAAGTGTGACTGTTGCTCTCGGAGCCGGACACTACGTGGTTAAACAGAGTGCACGTTAAGTGGGTGTGCCTTGCTATTAGTTTAGCGGTCATTTGTACAGTGAGGAGAGGAGGAGAGAAGCTGCCATGTGGTCACTGTCGTTCACCATTCAGCTCGCTGGAGTCTTGGAGGATGGAGCTTATCCGTGCGCTCTAAAAGAAACCCGAAGACTTTTATTTCGTTTTTAGGCCAATCATTTTGGGCTATATCTATAGGCTATTGTTTTTTCAACAAACTGGCTACATTTTTCGCGCTTTCATGAAAGATTGTTTTATCTAAACCCTGGAAGTACTGTGTTCTTTTCGGGAGGAAAAGGTAGGCTTTGTGATTCTTTCTTGCTTTTGTCTATAGCTATAGGCTACTCATTTTATTGATGCCGATCATAATTTTAGTCCGACTTTAGACAATGCTTGTTTTCCCATCACTCACTTTCATATTATTTTCTATTCATATCATGCCGATTTGTAATATTGTATACATTTATCTGGAAATGAATTTGCTTCATAAAGCATATATATATATATATATATATATATATATATATATATATATGTGTGTGTGTGTGTGTGTGTATATGTGTATGTGTTTGCGAGAGCGTATACAGGCTATACCGATTGAACTTCATAGGCCTAATTTCCACTAGGATAATCTGCACAAACTTCATGCGAAGCTTTCATTGTATTTAAGGCTAGTCTTTTGTTAAGAAAACAAATACACAGTTTAACTTGTGTAATTACCTTGAAAGCGGCTTAGTTGTTCTTTTCGTCTTTGCTAAGCGCATTGACGCAGCTCAGGGGATGCTTCCCGTCTGTTCTTATGAGCGTAAAGATCTTATTGCCTCTTAAATTATCCTCACTATTTAAAAACAGTATAGGAACATATAGCCTACACCTGCAGGCACGGTTTGCCCAGCTTAGTTAAAGAGACTAGCTATCACCAATAAGTTAACAGGGCCTTATACTTCCAGAAAATTATGCTGCACAATATCCTAGATTTAAAAAAATGAAATGTCTATACTGCACATCTAATAAAAAAGTTTTAAAGTAGCCCTAATTCTTTTGAATATTTGCATTTATCTATAGCTATATATAAACGAAGTGATTTATAGGCCTATACTTGCTTTAAAATTATTATTATTATTATTAGTATAGTAGTAGTAGTAGTATAGTAGTAGTAGTAATAGGTGTAATGTTTTTATATTTTAAATGCATAGTTAGGCCTATCTGTCTGTCTGTAATGATAAGCATGTGATAAGCTGTAATTCTATTGCTTTCTGGTGATGCCTTAATATAAAATATAAATATGATTTTATCACGTTGTGATTTGTTTTTGTATCTTGGAATGGGACGAGGCTAAATGTAGTTTATGCCTTCTAGACTTCTCGGAATGGAGTCTCTACCCAGCCATGCAGCGACGGGACGAGACTCCAGCTCTTCCCCACCTGTGAAGCAGGACGTGCAAAGCTTCTCCAACCTCAAACCAAACACAGTCAGCGAGACGTCTCTGTACGGGGTGCCTATCGTGTGTTTGGTGATAGACGGCCAGGAGAGACTTTGCTTGGCTCAGATTTCGAACACACTGCTGAAGAACTACAGCTACAATGAGATCCACAACCGCCGCGTTGCCCTTGGAATCACCTGCGTCCAGTGCACACCTGTCCAGCTCGAGATTCTGAGACGCGCGGGTGCAATGCCAATTTCTTCGAGGCGATGCGGCATGATCACCAAACGCGAGGCCGAGAGGCTTTGCAAGTCATTCCTAGGGGCACACAACCCCCCAAAGCTTCCGGATAATTTTGCATTCGATGTCTCCCACGAATGCGCCTGGGGCAGCCGGGGCAATTTCATCCCCGCTAGGTATAACAGCTCGAGAGCCAAGTGTATCAAATGCAGCTACTGCAACATGTATTTCTCACCAAATAAGTTCATCTTCCATTCTCATCGCACCCCTGAATCCAAGTACACGCAGCCAGACGCGGCAAACTTCAATTCGTGGAGACGCCACCTGAAACTGACAGACAAAAATTCATCTGACGACATTGCCCACGCGTGGGAGGATGTTAAGGCCATGTTCAACGGTGGGAGCAGAAAGAGGACGCTGCCCATGACTCGTTCAGAAATGTCCTCTCCAATGAAATCGCAGGCCTCAATTAACCTGTCCCAAAGAAGTTCCCCCGAGGTCCCCCACAAAACTTTGCGATGTGATGATGACAGAGGCAGTAACCTCGGTTTGGTAAATGGCTCCCGGAACTATCCAGTCATCCCGGTCCCCAGTAAGGGTTTTGGGATGCTGCAGAAAATCCCTCCGCCCATTTTCCCCCATCCGTACGGGTTCCCTGGGTTTGGATTGTGTCAAAAGAAGGATGATGGCGTGCTAGACCCGAGCAAATCCGGCGTCTCGGGTGTATTTTGGCCGGGCGCAAAGGACAGTATTTATCCTACTTTCCCCATGTTTTGGCACACGGCAGGTGGCCTACCCATGCCGCCATACCAACAGTCGCCACCCAAACCCCCCACAGATCTCATTGGCGCTCGGCAGAGTGAGCTCGAGTTATCGGACCAAAGTGACAGCAGGTGCGCAAACACACCCAAAGACAGCTACCACGAGAGCGAGCGCTGCTCCAGCTCTCAGTCCACCAGAAACGACGAAGACAAGTCCGGGGACGAGACTCGCTCCGTGGACGGCGCTCACAGCATCCAGCGGAAGATCAGCTACATCTCGGCCTTCAGACCCGTGGTCAAGGACGCCGAAACTATAGCCAAGCTATATGGCAACCGGGACACGTACAGCGGCGTGCGCTCCGGCTACATATCACCAGATTTCGTCAGCGAGAGTTCCAGTTATAGGTCAATATCACCGGGTGGGGAGAGTGTGGCTGACCCCGATGTGGACGTGGAGTCCAATCAGGGAGAGGAGGACGATGACTCCATCCACATCTCTCCGGGAGGAGGCCACCCGAGCTCCCCCGTGCCGGAGCAGCTTCATTCTAGCCCCGAAGAGAGCCAGGAAGCCGCCTCCAGTCCGAGGCCCCAATCCCCAGAGGAGAGCCATCTTCCAACGTCCTCTGACGAGGAGAGACAGAGCGCGCAGGTGGAAGAGACGCTTTATGAAGTAAGGTCTGCAGTTAGTTACAGACTAGTAGTTGTTTTTTTACGCAGGTGTCATGTTCTTATATCTTATTTATTTCATGGTAAATCGTATATAAATATAGCCTACGATAAGCTTGGCAATTATTTGCAGCTCAGCCACCTTTATTCTAATCCATTCTAATTATTATTATGTCACTAAATACAACAAACCCTCCTGTAATTAATTCACGTGTGTCTCCCCACATCCTCAAACTAAATGGGTCGGCTCATGTTTTTGAAGTTAGGCCTCAATTTTCTGAAGTAGACCCATCCTGTCAAAAGAATAGGTCTAGAAATCGAGGAAATTGCATTTAATTGGGTTCGTATTAACCTCAATTTACACTTTGTTAATGTTGCAGGTGTACGCACATGAAAAGGATGGACACGTGCCACCGTCGTTTGGCTCTAAAGGTCCGAGCAGCCCACGCGAATCTAATGGTAGGATAATTACTCCTAGAATGTAACATAAGCTAATAGCAGCCTATTGTGTTCTAGATGCAAATTATTGTTTACGATATCATCTGTATAGGTGTTGTTCACCGGGTCTCTGATGCACCACTCACTCGCGAAGATGGGCTGAGAACCACCCAACAGGACCAGAAGGACCGACAACAAGGTGTGTGTCGTGTGTGTGTGTGTGTGTGTGTGTGTGTGTGTGTGTGTGTGTGTGTGTGTGTGCGTGTGCGTGTGTGTGTGTGTGCGTGTGCGTATTTGTGTGTGGTTATTTTAAAAGGTCCTATACATTCAGTAGCCTAAAAAAGAGGCTGTAGATTTTGCATTTAATATTATTTGAACATAATAATCTAACTGGTAAATAATTTGGTAAATTAATGATCAGTTTAAATATTTGATTTAACTGTATTGTGTAGCCGACGGAGCTTTACGCATTGATGTCAGTGTCCACGAGAAGGAAATAGAAAACATGGCTAAAGGTAAGGATTTCATTAGAATCAAAGAGAATTATTGAAATCCCAGATGAATTTTAATCAGCAATTAATTAACAGTTTTGATTGTTTTATTTAATTATTTGTTTATTTAATGGCAGACTCAAGATATAGGAATCTAGGGCAGACGCCATGATAAATAGCAAAGGACAGCATAATTGATTGAAACGACTATCCATTTATCAGGTTATTTCTTTATGTAAAAAAAAAAAAAAACACCAGGCAAAATCTGTCACATTTTAAAAAATGAACAAATTGACAATTTAACCTTGCCAGTGATATCTGATGGCAATGTAGCTTAATTATACCTCAATGTAGGCTAAATGCAGTGGTTTAGGCCAAAAGGTATAGGCTTAAACCCCATTGGCTAAATTTAATTTGTGAATTTAAATGTTTTTGGCCTACAGTGTTTTCTGCTGTTATAGCCACTTAATCACGAGACACTGAGTTTGACTTATTATTTTAACACGGAATCGTTTAGTCTATTAACATTTTAACATACACAGCCATAAAGCAGTGCGCGTGCCTCCGACCCCCAGGCAATGGAGCTAATTATTTTACAATGCTTGGGAAAACCGTGGGACTCCACTATTAGCGTTTCAGCCTTCAGGCAATTCGTGGCAATTACTCTGGCAGCGAGCAAAAGAAAACCAATGAATTGGTTGTTACTCAGAATTCGTATAAGTGCATGTTTTTGGCTAAGCAGATACAAATACGACTCTTTTTTTTGAATGGCCTTTGAAAATGACTTATGGTCTGTTTGTTTTCAGAGGAACTTCAGAAGCAGCTCGTGGAACAAGTTGAGCTCAGGAAGAAGTTGGAGCGTGAATTTCAAAATTTAAAAGGTAGTATAGGCTATTTGGAGTGCAAAGCTGTGCATCCATTATGTGGATGCCAATATCAAACGTGATTTAGGCTATAGTTAAATGATGCACTTTAACAAGTTTAAGTGTGTGTGTGTGTGTGTGTGTGTGTGTGTGTGTGTGTGTGTGTGTGTGTGTGTGTGTGTGTGTGTGTGTGCGTGTGCGTGTGTTCAGGAGTGAGGGGTTTTATTCTTGGCTTAAGGCAGTTATTCTCAACCTTTTCTGGATCAGGGCCAACTTGAAAATCACAAAGTGCCCATGGCCCTGCAGTCCCATCCATCTGACCAACATCACAGCATGCCATTTTAAGAGCATGTTTATTTGTGTTCTAGCTTCTATCAGTTAAATATTAACATATCATCATTAAAATATTAGCGTTTTTCCAATAAGTTGGGGGCCCACTTGCAATATGCTCATAGCCAGTGGACCCATGCAGCAGGTTGAGAATCACTGGGTTAAGGAATAGTATAGACTACTAGTACCGTCAAAGCCATTCGGACTGTTTTAGAGAACATCCATGTGACACATGGTCTTCTTACTTGCCAGATAATTTTCAGGATCAAATGAAACGTGAGCTGTCCTATAGAGAAGAGATGGTCCAACAGCTGCAAATTGTTAGAGGTAGGCGTCCGTCGATAATGAATATACAGTAGACTGAATGTATACTGTCCATTTTTACTTTATGGTGCAACAAAAAACGAGTTACAGTTGTACACTCTAGACTTACAAATGGATAAATAAACACTGAGGATGCATGTATAAGTCCTGCATATCAGTTAATTGAAATGGTATTTTCTTACTATAAACTGAAAAAGGAAAAGTGACACTTGCATATTGAATTCTTGGCAATTTCTGTCTTTCCTGTAAACTCTAAATATATATTTTTTTCTACTCCAGATGAGTAAATTACGATATCAAAGGGAGAAATTTGAAACCCCAGTGTTTTGTTTGCAAAGGTTATTTTCGCCTAAATCATGCTCTGGAAAATTGAATAGACAGGCCATTATGTAGCACTGTATCGCTTACATGCAGTAGACATCAACTAATGCCACCCTTTAAAGGATTGGTTTAATGTTACAGCAACACAGTAGTTTAAATACAGGGTTCAAGTACACAGAAGGGTCACTCTAAATACCAGGGGGCAAACAGCATACATTACAGTCATGCGCGCACACACACAACACACACACACACACACACACACACACACACACACACACACACACACACACACACACACACACACACACACACACACACACACACACACACACATACACACACACACTATAGCTGGTACCTCATACTTTCTTTTTCCATTTGCCCCCTTTTGAAAATAATATTTATTAATTTATTTTATTTTATTTTTTGCTAGACACATTATGCAGCGAGTTGGATCAAGAGAGAAAGGCTCGCTATGCAATACAACAGAAGCTAAAAGGTAATTTGCCTGGTCCAAAAAAACAACAACAACAATAACATGCAAAGATGAAATAAATGTCATCATTGCCATAACCATAAATATGCAAGTGCTACTTTTTTTTTTTAGAATCTCCAATGGTCAACATGTAGTTTAATTGTATGTTAAGGGAATTTATAGTGTCAGTGAAATTAAGAAAATGTTGTATGACATGTAATGAATGCATGTTCAGTAGCTGCTTAGACATGATTTGTTTGCCTTCGTGTTTCTAACTGATGGACCTGCCTTCTCCCTAGAAGCTCATGACGCCCTTCATCATTTCTCCTGTAAGATGCTGACCCCTCGCCATTGTACTGGAGCCTGCACCTTCAAACCCCCTCTACTGCCTCCATAATGGATGGCCCCAACCATCAACTGGCCCCGGAACAGCTCACTTTTAAGCCAGCCAAATAGAGGTCCACCTCAAGAGTTCACCTGTAACCCAAGGATCACCAACCTACACACAGATGATTGATTTTAGCACTCAAGCGAATATACTTTGATATCAGAGGGCAATGATGTTGACCCTCCGGAACCATATGAATTTTAACATCAGGATGGATTTAATTTCATGTTATGAATCGGCATGGTTGCTGATATCAAGCTGCAAAGCTCTTTTAAGATATTCCACACCCCATAGGAATCTCTTTAAATCATAATCATCTGCTCTTTAGATATTATGAATAATAATTAAAAAAAATCTATAATATTTATTATGTGACAATGTGCAATGACTTGTATAAATGTGACATTCTAAGTTCAAAATGTATCCCATTTATTTTTTGTGGTTGTTTTACCATACTCTCTTTATTATTTACTTTGTGTTCTTTGCTTCATTTATTGTTTAGATTATTTGTAACATTGTATATTGTTGATGCTAAGCACTTTAAATGGGCAACATTTTGGAATTTGACCATGCTGTAATCCTATACCAAATTATATGATCAAAACATGTTTTATTTTGGTTTATTTTAATTTTATTATAGCACATTAATATAAGCACTTACTAAACACAAACTACAACCATTCAGGTTTGAAGTGGAATAATTCATAAAACACACTGATACTATAGGCCTAGTGTACAGTGACAACATACATGTTCAGTCAACATTGAGCCATTCGTGTTATATGGCATCTCTTTGTGTTCTCAGCAGATTATTTGTTATACAAAACAATGCTCTCTGTTTCAGGTTTTTTCTATGTAAATTAAAATATTTCTTAGCAAGGCTATACATTCATGCTCAAGCCCTGAACACCTTTGCCATTACTATCATTGTATGGCAAAGTCGTTGAAGACGGACACTGAGTATAATTGTTTCAATTATTAAACTGCCATTTATATGACTACATATTTTATTTGTTGACCCTGGTTTTGTTTCTAATGAAAATCATTCAGAGCAGATGTCACGCAAGCAAGCTGACTAGGCCTACGACATGTTCCACAAACTATCCCCCACTCCTCATGTGAGGTTATTCCCATTCATGTCTTATACGTGTATCCATGTCAATATTATTAAAATGTGAAGGCCATTTCCAGTTTCATAATCTCTATTTTTGTGTGTGAGACTGACATCTACTGGTGATTACACAGAATATCACCTATAATGAAAATCATTGTATTGTATTTGAATTCAACTTGATCTCTTTCATTAGGCAATTGTGTCAGACAGCACATGACATGTCCAGCCAATTTATAATGTTTGACACAGTCAAGGGAGCATGCTGATCTAATGGTGAAATCTAATTCTTCTGATGGGAAGACTAATAGATATTGATTACATGGCTCTTCGATGGCTCTTTAGTCCCAAGGCACTTCAGACTGAGATGGATACTCAAATAATGGCTGCGGCGCAGAATGAATGTTAATTCTCTGAGACTGTAATTGCCCTCCAGACCCCAGTAGGCTACCAAAGTGCATTCTAACGGAATACTAACAAGCCATTGTCACATGGATAAAAACGAGAAGTGAAGCTGCATGTTGTATAGGCTTAGGCTATACTGAAATTGATAACTTAATAAGTAGGCCTAGGCTGTGTGTCCCGTTGTCGATTAGGCTACACCACTACTACAGACAGTGATAAGGTGATGTATTTCCAGCTCCATAGCCTACTCATTTTTCCGTGTGATCGGCAGCAAAAGTTTTCCTCGATGCAATTTTGCTATATAAAAACTGCCTGGGTGCAAATCTATTCATTTATTTGTTGCAATGATAACACTTAATGGTATGGCATTATGTTAGTATAATATTATATAAGTGGCCGAAACACCCAATGAGGTCGGGGCACACAACTGAAGATGTGTCGTACTGGTGGCACCACGGGATCATTGACAATTCCACCCCACCCAAGAAGTCATCTCCAATACATTAAATTGTTGTGCTGAATATTTAGGGATCTTTTAACAACCAGTCCTATTAAGAATCCTATAAAAAGTATAGAACCACTAATAATAATTGAACTTCAGAACTAAAGTAAAATGACATAACAGATCATAGTTATATATGTGGCCACTGGCCGCTATAGACAGAAAACGATGTATTTTTGTCAGTATGCTATATGCTTTTTGTTGTAAGTGTTGTATAGCCCATAAAGAATTTAAATATTGCTGAAGAATACGTAAACCTGTCACCACCACACCTGTCGACAAACGACAGGTCCATGGGAAGTTTGCTGCCATCCCGATTTTTCCTGTAGCCTAGTAGAGTAGGCCTAGTAGGCCTAGCAATTAAGAAGAGCACTTCGAGAATATGCTGGCCTATATGCCATGAGCTCGCCTAAGATTTAGACTCTCGGACTCGTAGATATTTATCGATTCTGACTGCCTTTGCCCAAAGTAAGGTCACAATACTGCCGTTTGCATTGCAATGTGCGGCTTCGCTTATACTGCACTGTCTGTAGACAAGGATTTGACAGCGTGATAGGCCTACTGGCTTTAGGCCTACTATACGTTGTTATCAGGGGTGAAAGTGGCTTTCATTTCTTACAGGATCTCCCAGAAATTTCATTCTGCGGCGACACCAGGACGCGCCGCGAAGCGGCGCGGCCAAAAAATTTTTGGGGTTTCTAACCCCACCGTACCCCTGAAATGCATAGAAAACTGCTTTTTTTTGGCACAGCCAATAAAAAATTTGGGGGTTCAAACCCCACAGTACCCCTGAAATGCATAGAAAACTGCTTTTTTTTGGCACAGCCAATAAAAAAATTGGGGGTTCAAACCCCACAGTACCCCTGAAATGCCATATACCAGATATCTATAATAAGCCCATGTACTAGTCTAAGACACACAAACCTGAATTTGATCAGTTTTGTATTTGAGGCATACACGAGAAACAGATTATCATTTAAGAATTTATTTTGTCAATGTGCAAAATAACAAAAAATACCCCAAACTCCATCTCCTAATATTTTTGTTGAGGATAGATAAAGCAGAACAGGTAACAGAACAGAACAGCGCAGAACACTTAAAACAAAGTCCACAGAGGCCTAAAGTAGTTATCCTTATCCTCTTGTCCTGAGTCAAGGCGAGCCATGCAACCCGTTGAGTGAGCTGCTCTTCTTCCTTTGCCCAGCCACGTCCTCACATAAGGCATTGGATCCCACTGCTTGCATGGTGGTCCCACAGTGCTGATGAAGAGGAGGTTTGCTGCATTTCTTGTTAACAATGTGCTTCTATGATCAGTTATGATATTGTTCATTGAGCTGAACCCTCGCTCACAATCAGCATTGCTGGGAGACAGTGTGTCCACTGCCATGAGCAACTTCTTCATCTTGTTGGGGATGCTTCTTCCTCCAGTTGCCTTGTACTCAGTGAACCCAAGGTGGGTATCTTGTTCACTCACATGTAGGGCACGGCACAAAGCCCTTACCTCATCTTCTCCAAATCGAGGATTTTCGCTGTCCCATGTGTCAGGGTTGAGGACAGCCATTTTATTGATAAGGCTATTGTAAGCCTCTTTTCGAATTGCTGCAACACTGGCCTGTGTACGGTTTGCTGTTGTTGTGAACAGTCTTTCTTTCATATTATCTGCCACTGCTTGGATGAACTGAGTAGAGTTAATTATGGGACTCCTGCCAACACTTAACTTCTCTCCCTTGAATTCCATCACTTCCTGTTCCTCTGCCTGGCTAGCCTCAACTGCATGTTTTCCTGGGTAGCTTTTGAGGCTTTCTATGCGTTTGACATAATTTGTCATGATGTCATGTGCTTTTGGGAGAGTGATCTTCCTATTCTGAAGAAGTAATGACAAGTCCTTGAGCTCAGTCAGAACATCAGCCATTATTGCAAGATTTTTCACAAAGTTGATGGAGCACAACTTAGAAAGCAGGCCTTGGAATTTGGCCCTCTCTCTGCCGTCCCTTGTACCACCCTCTGATGCCTGCCGGAAATGTTCTGCCAAGGCTGGAAAAGAGTCCCAAACTGCAGAGACGGCATTGAATGAAGAGGCTACCCAGCGAACACTGAATACTCGTCCAATCTTCCTGAGGGAGATGTCTAGGTTGTGAGCACATTCACTCAGCTCCCGGCTGTTTTTTGGTGACTGGCTGTATAATGAATACAGGCAGTCAAGGAAGGCCTGGAAGTCTTTGGTTCCCCCTGTCGCATCCAGTGCCTGGTCCACAGCAAGCTCCAGTCTGTGATTAAGGCAGTGCCAAAGTATAATGCCTGGGAAATCATCCTGGAGCAATTTCCCAACACCTGACTTCACCCCCAGCATCACACTGGCCCCATCACTGCAAAATCCAATGAAGACTTCCTGCAGCAACTCAATGGTGAAGCCATTCTTTAACAAACAATCCATGAGCTTTTCCTTGATGTGAGCAGCACACAGACTATCCAGCTCAACCAGATCCAGTGGGAAGGCAATGGGCTCTGTCTCTCCATCAACACTAGCCCTCAGAAACACAATGAGTGTTGATTTGTGCCCAACAGTGGTTGACTCATCAGCCAATAGTGTGATCTTACTCCTGGTCTCTATTATTTTGTTCACAACATTTCGTTTCATCTGTGATGAGACATGATCAACTATATCGACACAGACAGTTTTGCTGTGCAAAACACGACCTAAATCAGCTGAATTAGCCTGCTGTAGGTCTATCAGACTTTCAAAGTCTGTGAAAGGCCTGTTCTTTTTGGCCACATAATATGCTGTCCTGAACACCTTGGCAGTAGACTCGAATGCAGATTGTTGACTTCTGGCATTCAGGTTGAGAAGTCTATCTTCCTTTGCTGTCCCAATAATTGTGATTGCATCCTTATGTGCTGTGGAGTCCCTGTGTTCTTTAATTTTTTTGCGCAGTGCTCTAAGCTGGGCTTCTCTTGATTGACCATTGGGGCCTATTTTTCCGTCAGCCCACTGAACGGCAATACTGACACCACGGGATGCTTGGACACCCAGATGCTTGACATCACGGCAGGTGGTGCAGCCAAGCTTCCCATTGTGAGCATACAGCCAGTCATTTTTTTGCCTGAACTCTTCATATTGCTTCTCATTCCATACAGAAGGGTAAGCGGTAGGGCTAGCAGCATCACCTAAGATAAAGAAAAATAAGATAAGATGTATTTGTCACTGTATGGAACATAGCCTACAACACAATGTTGTTTAGTGCATCCACAAGTACCAGCATCAAGTCACCTTGGCCCCCCAGACACATGTAAAGTGTATTAGAATTATTATTATTATTAATTTATTATTATTACCCTTATTATTATTATTACCTGAGCTTGCTGCTGGTCCTGCTCCTGCTGTCAGTTCTTCTTGTAGGGTCTCTGCCTCCTCCTCCCCCTCCAACTCTATGATCGCAACCTGCTCTGGATCCCCTTCCCCCAGACACATGTAAAGCGTATTTGAGTAAAAAGGATGAATTTCATAATATCAGTGATATTATATTTATATTTATATTTACATTTATAATTATAATTATAATTATTATTATCATTATCATTATCATCATTATTATTAATAATGATATTTATATGAATATTATTAATATTACCTGTGGCTGTGCTTGGTGCTGATCCAGCTGCCTCCTCCTCTCCACCTGTCTCACTCTCTGTGTCATCATGCAACTGTATGTTCGTTTTTCTAACTTTGTCTTTAATGACATTATCTTCAAGTCTTTCCTTTCTCTTAAAAAGCTGGGATAATGTTGGTTGCTTTAATGCCATTTTGCTTATATATTTTAATTTTTATAGCGCATTCTTCTACTGACTTTTCAAAACAATTGCCGCCGGCATTTCATTTAGTTTCCTGTTTTGTTTTTGGGTTTTTTCTGAACCAATCAGAACTAAGTATTTCGTTGTGCCAGTCTTGTCAGCCAACCAGAAACTTGGTTTGAACGTTGGTGGATTCGTCATAGTAGAGAGCCCGCCTTCTATATCCGGTCATTTGCACGCATACCTTAGGCAGACAAACGTCCGTTTCCGTATCCGCTCTCTAGCGGATGTCCAACCTGCAAAGTGAACTGGTGCTGCAGAACGGAGCTGCGAGCGAGCCGAAGGGAGAAAGAAACTCTTCTCTCTAGTCCTCCAGTCCGTGGAGCGCGGTGGTGGATTAATACAATAACAACGGATCATTACGCTGGCTGACACAAACACACTGTTACAAATTATTCAGAAGCACTTTTTATTAAGAAAACCCGATTCTGACGTTAGTAGATTATGTTTTGATTGTTTTCCTCTTGGACATGCGTTTGTGGGCACCGTGGCATATAGTATTTTGATAGCTCCGGTGCGCTCCGGCCGGTCATGTCTTACCGGATCGGAGTTCCGGACCGTTCCGGCCCACTTTCACCCCTGGTTGTTATTCAATTTATGTATTAATTGTCTCACACACACACACACACACACACACACACACACACACACACACACACACACACACACACACACACTGACACACACACACACACACACACACACACACACACACACACACACACACACACACACACACACACACACACACACACACACACACACACACACACACAATTGGTCTGTTTTAGCCTAACTAACAAAGGCGGTTGTCTTCAGATAATCTGCTTTCTGACACATATCATGTTCCATCTACTACCAAGTCTTATCACTCATAATCACAGAGCAGAGACAGAGATCACCGTAATAGGCCTAATATGCAGTGGGCACTATTACCACAATATCTGCGTTTATTGTTTTGTTTTGTTTCGTTTAGTTTAGTTGTGTTAAGAAGTAATTCTGTTTGATGTGTAGCCTATAGCTGCCTATGGGGACAGGCTAACAGGTTTTGTTTAGCCATGAATTTCCATGCTCTGCGTGTCACGCTCAGTTCAGCGTGTCACTTTGTGCCAGGCTATATCTGCTATTTTATAACTTTTTATTATTATTATCATTATTTTTTACATACATCTTCTCTTCTGGATGTCCCTGGCAAAAACTATTTTCAGATGGGAGTCGGACCGTCGGAGACGGAGTCCACGGCCAAATATATCAATTTCGGGGTCCTTGACAATGAAAAGTTTAAGAACCCTGAGCTAAAGGATCACTTTTAGGACTCATATTTGTTCCACGTATTTAGGGTGACACCTAGTGGCCCGTGTGTACCGGTACTACTTTATATTGTTTTTTATACAGTCTGGTTGTAGGATATTACAGTTTTTCACGATTGTTAACACACACAAATCGAAAACTTGGCACAATTTGCACAACCTTCACTTCATTACCTAATCACTCGACACAATTTGCACTACATCACACTCCCTTATCTGCATTAGACTCTGACTTTCATTCTTTACACTCTGATGTCAATTACACATCACCTTGTTGTCCAAACACTACACACACTGTTCAGTTGTTGCACACACTTAAAATCTCAAAGCATCAACCTACAACACACAAATAGTCAAATCTCTAAATATTCAGGTCTGGTGGGCAATTTTATATCAGGAGTGCAGCATAAAAGGGGCTTGAGAGCCTCTGTTTTGTTTGGTGAACAATGGAGAACCTTGAAGAGATCGACAAGGAGAGGGGTAAGAGCTGAGGAGGAGGAGGTAGAGGAGTAGATGGACAGAGAGAAGGAGGAGGAGGAGGGGGGGAGGAAGACAAGGAGAAGGACTAGGAGGAGGAGGACATGGTGGAGGAGGAGGACATGGTGGAGGAGGAGAACAAGGTGGAGGAGGAGGAGGAGGGAGAGAAAGAGGAGAAAGAAGAAGGAGAACGGTCATATCTAATGAGATTCGGGCAACTGTGGTTGACCATGTGCTCAATATGGTTTGACCATGAGCGAGGCTGGCCAGAGGGTCCAACCCAATCTCAGCCACTACACAGTTGCTGGCATCATTGTCTCCTCCAGGCCAAAGGCATGGGGAGAGAGTATGTTTTGCACTCCGTCCGTCCGTCCGTCCGTGTGTGTGTGTGTGTGTGTGTGTGTCCGTGTGTCCGTGTGTGTGTCCGTCCGTCTGTGAACAGCTAATCTCCGGCACCGTTAACCCGGTCGATGTCAAATTTTGCACACACACTCCCTGGATGCCAACGATGAACCCCATAATTTCCAAAACTTTGTGCAAAACAAGTTTTTGGACAGTACACCTACAGATTTTGTCCAAACATCACGCAAATTGGTACACAGTCTCTCTAGAGCCATTCAACGAAACGGGTCTTTCAGATTTCTCAGACTCCATCCTGATTGGCTAAGATTGGCTTCCAAAGTTTGCAGGAGTGCTCAGTTTCAAACAAAATGCTGCAAATCATGGACACATCGTGTGATTGTGCACGTACATTCCCACTAGGCCGAGGAAGAAATGCCACGTGAACATTTTCAACTCAGCCTCATGGTGGCGCTATAACTCGCCGGAAAGTGTTTTTACCTCTGACTGCACGGATCTGTGGATAACTTTGTATGCCAACTCCCTAGAGGCCAAGGAAAAACCTTTGCTTGGAATTTTTCACATCTGCTCTTTATTGCGCCACCAGGAGGCCGACATATGTAAAACACATTTTCTAATATTACTCCTTCAGATTTTATCCAAATTTCACGCAAATCGGTACACATGCTCTCCATAGTCATGTGATCAAGACGCGTTTGTTTGATTTCTCATAATCCACCTTCATTGCCTACGATTGGCTTCTAAACCTTTCAGGAGTAGCCCGCTTTGTACCCGTTTTGTACAAATTGCCACAATTACTCAACGCAGCGTCCGATTGCGGTGAAACTGTGCATGCATATTCCCACTAGGCTGAGGAAGAAATGCCACTTGACAGTTTTCAAATCAGCCTCATGGTGGCGCTACAACAGGCCAAGCCGCGTCACACACACACACACACACACACACACACACACACAAAACATCCTCCTGGTGGAGACCTGTGCCCAGAAGGGCACTTTTTAGACATTTTTTCTGTTCTATTCCTTCCACCTTATTCTCCTTTCTTGAATCTTATTGAGGAGCCGGCTTTGAGCAGGCTGGTTTACAGTAAAAAAAACAGAAAAAAAACATTTTTTCGGCTGCATATTTGTGTGCTGTTTTATGTTTAACTATGAAAAAGTAGGCCTACACGGAGTCATTTTACAAAAGGAGAAATGGCTCATTCTCCAGAGTCTCATTCATGTGTGTTCCATTTATATGATTGTGTTTTAAATTTTTCACTTCATTGTGCTGTAAATGCTTGGTAGTGTGTAGCCAAATGCTAGTTGTGTGTACCAAATGAAAACACGAGTTCCATTTTGGGAACAGTTAAGGGATTTGATAGCAAAGAGTCATCATGGAAAAGGAGAGTCAGGGTTTAGCATTTTGCGTGTATTGTTTTCAGATTTGTGTGTGCAGTTTTGAGAATGTTAGGTTGTGAAAAACATGTGTTAACAATCGTGAAAAACTGTAAGCAGTGGTGGAAAGTAACTAAGTACATAAAGTACAATTTCCAGGTATACTTTACTTGAGTATTTTCAATTTTATGTGAAATCTTTAGTTACTTTGTAGATTTTGATTATTATAACAAAACATAAAAGATTTGTATACATTTGAAAACTTGAAATGGGAAATTCTGCACAATGAGTAGGCTACTTTCTACTTTTTGAACTTAAGTACATTTTAATGTCAATACTTTTGTACATTCACTCAAGGCCTATACTTGAGTGAAACTAAATGTTTAATTCCAGACATTTACTTGTATTTTATATTGCAGTATTGATACTTTTACTTAAGTAAAACATTTGAGTACTTTTTCCACCACGGAATGGTTGCTAAAGGGTCGGTAAGAAACAAGTCACTGTCAGCAAAGTCCCATGGTTGAGTTTTACTGTCAAAACCTGAATTTTCAGATTGGGTGTCATATAGTGATGGAAAAAGGCATGGAAATTCTATTTCTAATAATCAATACCATACCTATTCAACCATAATCAATGTGTATTATTTAAGTTGGGGCCTTGGGGGCCACATTATCTCTAATAGGAATGTTCATCTCAGTTCATGCAAAACATGAATCGGGTCCACCAGTGGTGGTAAAAGTACTCACATTTCTTACTTGAGTTAAAAGTATAAAACATTGAAACACTCAGTTACAACTTACAAGTAAAAGTCCAGAATTCTAAATGTACTTGAAATTGGTAAGTATTGCCATCAAAAGTAAAAGTACTCATTATGCAGAATGTCAAAATGGCCAAACAGGGCTGAAGTGGTTTTGTAATAATAATCAATAATCTACAAAGTATAGGCTAACTATAGTAACTAAAGTTTTCAAATAATTGTATAGTGCAGTCGGCTAAAAGTACAATATGTTTCTTTGGGATGTGTGGAGTAGTGGATTAAAGTATTGTAAATTGTAAATACTCAAGTAAATACTATTACAAATACCTCACGATCGTAGTCTACTTTAAAGTAATGGAGGCAGAACACACACACTATAGCACTAGGTAGAAATAGGTACAAAAGGACAAAAGTCACTTCTGATATCAATCAATTTATCAGTGGTCCATGAAAATAGGTTATTTACTTTTCCAAACAAGGTAAATGTGCATCGGTGTGTATTTATTTTTTTAACGGTTCCAATATTGCCATTGCCATATGTTGTACCCTGTTCTGTTCTGTTCTGTTCTGTTCTGTTCTGTTCTGTTCTGTTCTGTTCTGTTCTGTTCTGTTCTGTTCTGTTCCTTTTTGAGGGGTGCTAGCCCCTCCTATATAACACAAACAATAAATGCCATTGACAATGAATGGAGAATTTACGTCATATGTGTGAGCGAATCGGCTATTTTGTCCTAAACACAACCATTAAATGCCATTGACAATGAATGGAGAATTTACATCATATGTAGACGAGCAAATCGGCTATTTTTGTCCTACACAATTAAATTCCCATTGACAATGAATGGAGAATTTACGTCATGCGTCTGAGCAAATCGACAGCATGTTACGTCATGATGATGTACAATGATAAGAGCGCCCCTCACTTCACACGGGTGTGATTTTTTATTTACTACTCAACATTAACAACGTTTTTTTCCCCCACATGCAGTGGACGGTGGGCAAAATACTAGTACTCAAGTAATAGCCTACTCAAGTATTCAAAAGTAGGGCCTACAAATTATGTAGGTGACATCTACATTTCCTTTTTAATATCAATGTATTGATTCTGTTGCTTGCAGCCTACTACTATCAGTGCACCGCCTAATACATGGCCTACTTGTGCGCAAGCAGAGCGTGCAAGTACTGCTACTAACTCATGTCTATTACAACTGCTGTTCTAAATCCTTTAGACCCGTTATTGACCGTATACCAACCTTGAACCGTACCTTAGTTATGTCACCATCAACAGCCAATAACACCCACCCAACATATAAAATATGATAAGACTTAACACCCAACATTGAAACATATCTTAATTACGTCACCATCAACAGCCAATTAGGGACCACCGAGGACAGGCCTTGTTAGAGCCAATTTAGTTATTTCTATCTTATTTATTGGTTTGCTTGGACACTCGTTGCTGCCCCCCCGCTGTTTGGGCTATGAAATAGTTGCCACAGGCCCACAGCTCACACAGCAGCACCCCCTTGATAAGGGAGAGAGAGAGAGAGTGACAAGGGGAAAATGTTTGGACACGCACACGTGTGAGCGAGGACGGCAGCAAACAGTTTTTTGACCACATATAAACAAGTCCACAACACAATAGAAACGAAGAAATAAGAATGAAATAAGAAGAGAATAGTTTTGGTTACGTTATATTGAACTCTCACATTTACACTGATTTATTTACACACACACACATACACACAGTGAAGCTGATCTTTTGGAGTTTGTTTGTTTTATAAACAATGCTGTGTGATTACAAACAATGGACCCTTGAATGTGCGTCTCAACTACTACACCGTCTCCACGCTGGCGACTTGAAAATTAAGGTAGGACAAGTCTCCATAACAGGCCTACATACCATACATACGCAGCCGACCACAGTACTTGCGCACTCTGCTTGCGCAATTACATTCCGGCCAATCACAATTGGCGTCTTCACTTTTCAGCCTCATTATTTTTGAGGGGCTAGTGCCCCTCAAAAATATTGGACAAGCTTTTATTTTATTCTTTCTTCTATATATCTTTTTTTTTGAGTGGTGCAAACCACTCCAACAACTGGCTTTGTTAGTACCCGTGTGTGTTTGTGCCTGTACGGGTGAGCATGGTTGCTATGGTTAGTGTGTGACGTCACTGTTGCACCACTCAGTTCACACAGGTGTGATTTTTTTATTATGATCCTACAATTTTGTAACCCATTTTTTCACCAATTGCCTAAATTGCCAATTGCCTAAATGTAATCCTAGGCGTTACTCTCCCTCTACCAAGCTGGGGAGAGCCAGGACCTAGCTGTGATGCGACAGAGCTATCGACTGCGCCACTGTGACACCCCTGGCCTTTTCTTCTTCTTTTTTTGGGTGGCCATGGCTGATTTCCGACTGATACAGACCGTACATAATAACTGTTAGCTTGCATAACGTCTTCAGACTAGGACTTAAATCTAAGACATACAGGTCATCATTTGTGTTACCTCCTCCAAAGAGGATGGCACAGCCATCTTCCAGGAGGGCTCAACCGTCTTCCAGGACAAGATCTCTAATAATAATAATATCTGGGACTTCTATAGCGCTTTTCTAATACCCAAAGACGCTTTACATGTGTGGGGGCCGGGGGGGGGGGGGGGGGGGGGGGGGGGGGGAACAAGAGAAGGACAACTTTATTAGAAGAAAGAAAATAAGAATAAAACCAGTAAAAACATTGTATGCATGTAACAAGTTAAAAACACATCAGCTGGGGAATGCTAGTCTGAACAGGTGGGTTTTTAGTGCGGTTTTGAAGGTGGGGAGTGAGGGGGCATCCCGGATCTGTTTGGGGAGGGCGTTCCAGAGGGTAGGGGCGGCCACAGAGAAGGCCCTGTCGCCCCAGGTTTTGAGCCTGATCTTCTTGGGGATTACAAGGAGGCTGGCATCGCTGGACCTGAGGGAGCGGGATGGTGCATGTGGTTCGAGGAGGGCGGAGAGGTAGGGGGAGCCAGGTTGTGCAGAGACTTGTAGGTGGTGAGAAGTACTTTGAAATCAATTCTGTGTTTGATGGGGAGCCAATGGAGGTCACGGAGGACTGGGGTGATATGGTCTCTGGAGCGGGTGGAGGTGAGCAGGCGGGCAGCTGAGTTTTGGACGTATTATAGTTTGTTGAGGGTTTTTGCAGTGGTGCCATAGAGGATGCTGTTGCAGTAGTCCAGTCGGGATGAGATGAAGGCATGAATGAGGGTTTCGGCAGCTGAGGGTGTCAGGGAGGGGCGGAGACGGGCGATGTTTTTGAGGTGAAAGAATGCTGTTTTAGTGATGTGGTTTACATGGGGGAGGAATGAGAGGGTAGGGTCAAAGATGACACCTAGGTTGTGGATGAACTTACACATGTCATTGCACCACTTGTCGTGTGCTTGGAATGGATTCAGAATCATGAAAACCCCCTAGTTTGACATGTCACATGCTACTTAAAGCATAATGAAATTTAGAAAATATTGCCTTATAGGTTATCAATACGGCCATCTTGGATTAAGGCAAATGTAGGGTATTAGCAGCACGATTAGGGTAGATTTTTTATCCTGGCTAGTAGACCTAATGTCCTGTCAGAATCAGGTGAGAAACAAAATAATCCAATTTTGTCACTTATGGATGGAGAGAAATCGATATTACCCTAGGGTGACCAAACGTCCCCCTTTGCATGGGACAGTCCCTCATTTGGTCTTGACTTGGACTTTTCAGGCGTCCCACAAATTGAGACCCTGTCCACACTGTGACTGGCAGATAGTGCTGCACAATTAGTCAAAAAAAGATTGCGATCTAGATTCACCTATTGCAATCTCATTTCTAAATTTGAGCAAGAATGTTTTTGCTGTCTAAAACAGAGAGACTTTAACTTGATGTTGTCTGTTTAAGCCAACAGTAATTATGGCTCCAGGTGCCACATTTTGAATGTAGTTTAATGTTCAGCAACTATAGACTAAAGACAATACATATTTTCATAGAAAAAATGAGAATCGTGTGAGAATCGTGATCTCAATATTATTCTTGCGGAGGAAAAAACGAGATTCACTTTTTTTTTTTTTTTAATAAGATTAGATAATTTTTCACCCCTGTGTCAATTATCTAATGTGATCCTGGGCTCTACACACCCTCCGCCAACCTAGTCCCCATATATGGGGCCCCCATATATGGGGACTAGGTTGGCGGAGTTCAAGTCCGTTACTCTCCCCATGTCCCCCATAATGGGGGACATGGGGAGAGTAACGGACTTGAACTCATGCTTCCTTCATGCCTGAGTGTCCAAGTTGCTCCTTTACACCTGACAGGAGGGAGTTTCCCTGGTTTGGCCGTAGCGCATGGAAGGAACACGTTATTCCAACCAGTTCCTTTCCCCTCCATCAGGCGCCCCGGCTGGCAAGGGGGAGGCAGTTTAGAGACCATGATTACTGCATGTTTTTTGTGAGGGTACCTACCCTATAGGGACACATGCAAACTCCACACAGAAAGGCCCTTTCGCCAACCCCGCCTCGGGTATGGGCACTGATGACGTGGAGGAGGAAACACGCCGCCAGCACCCACAGCGTCCCGAGCGGGAATAGGCCTATCTCACAGCATTTCCCCGCCCCCTTTCCACGCCCCCTTTTGGAGCTAGTGGTGTTATCTTTTTTGCGGTCCATAGGCTTCCATGTTAAAAGAGGTATTTTCACAAGCCACAAACTACCGTTTTTGTTAAAAGAGGTATTTTCACAAGCCACAAACTACCGTTTTTGTTCTACTTATTTGAGTTGTTATACCATTGTGTTTTCTTCATATTATTATCGGTCTTTGACATTTGAACATTAGGAAATGTACTTAGATTCTCCAGAGAAAAAAAGTGTAAATGCCTAATGTTAAATGACACCACTATCTACCGGAAGTGGGCGTGGAAAGGGGGCTGTGAGATAGGCCTATCGAACCCAGGACCTTCTAGCTGTGAGGCGACAGCACTACCAACTGTGCCACCGTTTGAGCAAGAATCGTGCAGCACTAGCACAACTGACAGGCAGCAGTGTTCAAATGCCCTAATAGTTAGTCCACTAATAGTTGTCTTTCTGTTGTAAAGCTGTTTTTTTCTTCTTTTTGTATTCATGAGAAATAACCAATAAAAACTAAATGTGATACTCCAGAGCGGTTTAATAAGAAAATGACAGTTAACAGTTGTTGTTTTGAGTTGTACTTGAAATGTACTGTAATTCTGCAAACTGTTAATAAATCAATCAATCAATCAACCAACCAACCAACCAACCAACCAATCAATCAATCAATCAATCAATCAATCAATCAATCAATCAATCAATCAATCAATCAATCAATCAATCAATCAATCAATCAATCAATCGATCAATCAATCAATCAAGTAATAAGCTGCAGTGCTAACACCCGTCCCACTTGTCCCACACAAGAGATACTTCTGTCCCTCAAATGAACAGTTTGGATGCTTAGAGTATATACGCTTAGAGTATATATATACTCTAAGTTTGGACGTGGTACTGGTACTGGTCACCCTATGCCTAATGCAAGTTGCAACATTCTGTATCATCCTGAATGCACCCCGCTCATTATGCGCGCGCGCACGCGATGTTGTGCGCGACCCAGTCACGTGATGCCGCCTCATCACGCTTGCGCATAGAAATACAAGATGGCGGAGAGTGCGGAACTGAAGGTAAATCGCAGCTTGAAATCATTATACATTTACACAGTTGCCAGGCGCCTGTAATGTGCCAACTTGCAATTCTCCTCTGTAATTCCACCTTTAGAGAAGTAACGTCTTGTCGGAGGTGTTTTTAATGCATTAGCAAAAGTGGAACTTTGTTGAATTCCCTAGCGTGGGAGAGCATGTTTTTGTTGACATTGAGAGCCGCTTGCTCTCCGTTAAGTGTCCGTTGTGTTGTGTTTAGACATCAGTTATAACGTTACATGCGATGAGGATTCGGAGGAATCCACTTGTTCTCTAATGACACGATAACCACACACGAACACGCTCTGATAGGCATCGTATTAGTTTGAAATAAGAAAGAAAAGTGAGCGTTTTTGCGCATACATTGTGGCTGTCAAAGTGTTTTTTCTTTTTTTTCTTCCTTTTTTTGCAACATGCTGGTTACCTTCCTTCCAGTTCTGAAATATATCTACGGTGTGCATGTAGCGTATAAATACACATTTCAATTACTGGCGGTAGCCTAAACGAAAGCATGTTAATTTCTGATAAAGCAAAAGCGTAAAGATAACGTGTATGCCTTTTGCACAGTGATGCATCTGCTCTTCACCCTACCTGTTGACGTCTGTATAAACACAAGCACGTGGGTTTACATTGGCATCCAATTAACCAGACTGACTGCACGTTAATAAACATCAAGTAATGTTACGCAAATTAAACGTTCAGTTTTTAATTAGCCTACTAATTAGCCAACAGACACGCACGGTATCCAGCGACGTGTCTCGGTTTCCAACTGTGCCCAGTGTGCAGGTCACAGGTTGGTGAAATGGTGAATAGACTAGTCACTACTACTAGACAGTCTGAGGAGCTAATTTAGGTTTGGTGGTTAATAGGATCTATTTCACATTCTGTTTCTGTCACACGTGGAATTCAGAGCAGAGTTGTTAACTTGTTGGTGTGGTTGACGATGTGCGTTTCAGTCAATAGGATATGTATTCGATGTGAGCTCTTTATTATTATTATAATAATGGCTCAGGAGGTAGAGCAGGTCGTCCAATGATCCATGGGTCGGCGGTTCGAATCCCGGCTCCTCCTGTCTACATGTCGAAGTGTCCTTGGGCAAGACACTGAACCCCAAATTGCTCCCGATGTGCTGGTTGGTACCTTGCATGGCTTCCGGCCGCAATCGGTGTATGAATGGGTGAATGTAATGCACAATCTATGTAAAGCGCCTTGGATAAAGGCGCTATATAAATGCACCATTTACCATTTACCATTTACCATTTATTATTACAACATAATTCAACACCAACTTTGGAGGAGCCCAGGATTGAACTGGGAACCTCGCGGTTCCCATCCAGCCGTTCTACCGGCCACTCTACCCATGAGCCACAGCCTTTATGCTTTCAATAATTTGCTATTAATTCTAGGTTTACCAGTAATTTGCAAGCCACCTGTTTGTTCTATATTATATATAGGCATTTATACCGGTATTAAAATGTCTGAAAGAGAGTAAAATGATAGTTCCTTTACTTGATGGGCCCCCTATGTGTTCACACATAGGGGGCCCCTATCCCTATATGTGTTGGCATTTATACCCTCTTGGGGAGATGATACTAGTGAGCTTAACTAAAGGTCTTTCGTTGTCCATTGTCCATCTCAGACTGCATTTTGTTGCTCTGCCCCAACGTTTTCTATCAATTCCTCAACCTGTGAATCCTTGAATTCATGCAGAATTTGTATTTGTCACATGGTGCTCTTTGGTTAGGAAAGAGGGGAGGCAGAACAGTAAATAAAAGAAAATCTTTCAAAAATAAAAAAGCTTTAATTATAAAGGCTAGTTCATCTTTGAACAATACATAGCCTAATGTATTTATTTGTTGTATAGATGAACTAGCCTTTATAATTAAAGGGTTAGTTCAACATTTTGGACTTATAGCTGTAGGAAATACTTACTTAATTAATTGATTGCTTGAGTCCTGTCCCGTGGTGATAGTTCTGGTCTGGTGTTGACCAGAACTCTGACAAATGACTGGAACTAAATATTTAAAAAAAAACAGCAGACCAGAACTCCCACCACGGGACTCAGGCAATCAATTAATACCTTTGCAACCACTACATTAATGGCAAGTATTTCCTACAGCTTTAAGGCCAACTAGAAAAAGTGGCGCTATAATAAGCCAATGTGAAAAGGGTGCCATTTCTTGTTACACCTTTGATGGAAAAAGCCCACCTGTTGGTGGTGCTATAACAGGCCAATGTGAAAAGGGTGGGATATATTCCTCAGCCTAGTAGGAAAGTGCGTGAAAGATTTCACGTAAATTGCACTCTGCGTTCATCATTTGAGGCTTTTGGTTCAAAACGGACAATCCTGCAAACTTTGAAAGACAATGTTAGCCAATTAGAATGGAATATGAAATATCGGACAGATCCGTCTTCAGCACATGACTATAGAGATACTGTGTAACCATTTGTGGGATTTTTGGACAGAATCTGGAGGAGTAATATAAGAAAATGTGTTTTACAAAAGTCGGCCTCCGGTTGGCGCTATAAAAGGCAGATGTGAAAAATGCAGGTCAAAAGGGAGTGTAACGTTTCACGCAGTTATAGGTAAATAGGTAAGTTATAGGTAATTTATAGGTAAAAATGTGAAAAGCTGCCCCATGGCGGCACTATAACAGGCCGTTCTGGAAAATTTGGGGCAGAGGTTCATCGTTGGCATCCAAGACAAGGAGTGTGTGTGCAAAGTTTGGCATTGACCGGGTTAACGGTGCCGGAGATTATCTGTACACAGACGGACAGACACACACACACACGCGCACGCACGCACGCACGCATGCATGCATGCATGCACGCACGCGCGCGCACGGATGGATGGACGGACGGACGGACGGACGGACGGACGGAGTGCAAAACATACTCTCCCCATGCCTTCGGCTGGTGGATACAATAATCTAACCCTTTAAAGCCAATTTTACATTTTTGGAAGATGTGCCTTGTTTTTTGATTTTTCAGCTTAACTCTCTTAGTATCCAGTCAGGACTCAGTATCCTTATTCATTACATCCAAAATCCATGCCTTTTTGCTGAAACTTCAGTATTTAAGTTCACCCGCATGGCATGCGTTCGTCCAGGTGTGTGCGTCGTAACTAAGTACATGAGACTGTTTATACCGGAAGTGTGAAAATGCAATGTTTCGGAAGTATTGAGGACACAGACTGGATACAAGCACAAATTATTGCGACAGCAGCAGGTCGCATTTACTATGCATTCCCCGTGGTTTGTCACGCCCCCATATTCACCTGTTTCGGAGGGAATGCTCCTTGTGTGTGTGCTTCACTTACTTCCTTCAGCCAGTGTTGCCATGTCTGCTTATTATAAGCGACCTTTGGTTTGTTGTTCTGTAAAGTCGCTTGTAAATAAATTATTAGTTGTTGCTGGTTGTGGTTTTTTTTTTGTATATCGTTTTAAATAACACCTGTACAACCTCACAATGTGTCGCAGTGAACTTGCAGATCTGCTATTTGTGCTTGTTTTCATAGACCTGGCCACTTGTTTCTCTTGCAAAACTGGCAACACAGCAAGAGGAAGAGGAAGTTATGCACACACAAAACGCAAATACTTATGGGCTATAGGAAACAGGTCAATATGGTCATGCGGCTCATGCCTTGTGACATCATCAGGGATCTCCATATATGGGCATATATGTAGTCGCGATGTAGACGACATCGCCAGGGGCCCATCCCCATATATGGGAATGTCAATATATGGCCATATCACGCCTTGTAACATCACGCCTCCATATATGGTCACGCCTCGTGACACCATGTGACATCATGGAGACCCTTAGATCTCCATATATGGTTGTCAGTCCATCACGCCTCGAGTCGTGACATTACATTGCTCCATATGTCATTCTGACATTGTCAAACCCGAAAATTAAGGCCGGCCCTACCTGGGCCCTCAACAAACCCTGTAGACTCAAGACACTGCCCCTGCTGCCATATATGGAGCTGACCTGTTCTGACATTCCATATGATGATCTGACCTCATCAAACCCTGTACACTCAAGCCACCCCTTTAGGGCGAGGTCGCTTCTCTCCCTCAGGGCGTCTTACTGGTTCTGTGAGTGAGAGATGTGTTGGAGTTTATAAATAGATTTTGGAGTTTATAAATAGATTTTTGGGGGTCACGGTGGCACAGTCGGTAGTGCTGTCGCCTCACAGCTAGAAGGTCCTGGGTTCGATTCCCGCTGGGGGCGTGTTCCCTCCTCTGCGTCATCAGTGCCCATACCCGAGGCGGGGTTGGCGAAAGGGCCTTTCTGTGTGGAGTTTGCATGTTCTCCCCGTGTCCCCTAGGGTAGGTACCCTTACCCTCACAAAAACATGCAGTAATCCTGGTCTCTAAACTACCTCCCCCTGGCCAGCCGGGGCGCCTGATGGAGGGGAAAGGAACTGGTCAGAATAACGTGTTCCTTCCACGTGCTACGTCCGGCCGGGGAAACTCTCCCCTGTCAGGTGAAAAGAAGCAGCTTGGACTCCTCATGCATAGAAGGATCAGTCAGTCCGCTGCCCCCCCCCCCCCCCCCCCAGGTTGGCAGAGGACGTGTAGTGCCCAGGATTACATTAGATAATTGACACTGGGTGAAAAAATGAGTTACAAAATTGTGGGATAAAACATTAGGAAAAAAAAAGAAAATATTTTTGATAACCCTAATCCTGGACTGCTATTTGAATCATTAATATTCTCTGTTTTTTTATTCTTCTTTCACTATAAAGGAATGTGACACAAAAAATGAATTCAATGCTTCATGGAGTGAGTAACTGCTAGATGAAAAGTCATTTTGCGGGTTAAGTATACCTTTAAGGAATTCTCTGAAGGCTCTTTCTCTTTCTCCTATTCTCAGTGCTCTATTCTGGCATTCTTGCTTCCTCGACTTCATGTTTTTCTACTTAACAACTGTGTAAGAAAAGAAAATCTACATAAGTGTGTGTGTGTGTGTGTGTGTGTGTGTGTGTGTGTGTGTGTGTGTGTGTGTGTGTGTGTGTGTGTGTGTGTGTGTGTGTGTGTGTGTGTGTGTGTGTGTGTGTGTGTGTGTGGAGAGAGAAATACACAAGAGACAAGTATGCTAAGTTCATCATAACAAAGATAAGATGAAAAAGTGAAATTTACAGTTGGATAGGAAGTAAAGAATCAGACAGACTATTGCAGTGGAGAAGGGGAAAGGAAATGGAGATGTAACAGTGAGAGATGGAGAAGGAAGAGAGACATTTTTGCTGATTTTTGCCCCTTCAGATCTTGATTTAAGTTTAAAGCCCAATGTAGGGTAAGTGCCTCGCTCAGGGACACCTCGACACATTGCTGGGGCTGGGAATCGAACCTGGGACCTTTCCCAGGCAGCCTCTCAACCCTGTAAACCTGTGATGTGACAATACATTTGATTCTTAAATAGATTCTGATTTTGATTGAACCAAATGGACACGTAGGACACATTTGGTTTCATTTGCACACAGAGTTATAGGGGTCCTTGAAATTAATGTTTGTGAAACACTGGTATAGATAGGCTGTGACTTGCGTAGAAGGGGCAATCTTTAACTTGCCTTAAAAAGGCAGTTGTGAGGTAAGCCTCAAGGTCCATGGCATGTCTTGTTGTATGAGTGATTTGAACTCATTCCTGTTGACTAGAGTTGAAGCTGCTCATCTTGCCTGTTTGTTCTGTCAAACGTTTTTTTTTCTCGCACTGCAGTAACAGTGAAGTAGGCACTTTATTTTCTGTGGTTTGGCCTCAGTCAAACTTTGTGTAGCTCCCAGAAGGTGGGATATGTTGAGATTGAGAACATGTTGCCCTCAAGCCACATGCCTGGTCCTGTTTCTTCAGGTCCAGTGACGCCGGCCTCCTGGAGGTCCCCAAGACCAGGCTCTGTACCCGGGCCTTCTCGGTGGCTGCCCCCTTCCTCTGGAATGCACTCCCCAAACATATCGGAGACGTGTCCCCTCGCTCCCTACCTTCAAAATTTCTCCGAAAAATCACCTTTCCAAGTTGACTTTGATTTTAACTCGTTATTAGTGTTTTATTGCTTTTAATTATTATGTTTTGCTTAGCTGAGTTTTACCTATTAAAGTTTTTGTAAAGCGTCTTTGAGTACTAGAGTGCTATATTAATTCCAGACATTATTATTATTATTTAGTACCATTAAATGAATGGAATTGCATATAGGTTTGTATTAACACAATTTCATTAGAAGACGTTGAAGTTCCATGGACTGGACCTGATTTGCTTTTGATTTCAAATCAAAGCCTTTAGCAGCCTGTGTTGGGCTAGGAGTTAGGGTTAGAACTCAAAGCCTTTAGCAGCCTGTGTTGTGCTAGGAGTTAGGGTTAGAACTCAGCCTGTGTTGTGCTAGGAGTTAGGGTTAGAACTCAGCCTGTGTTGTGCTAGGAGTTAGGGTTAGAACTCAAAGCCTTTAGCAGCCTGTGTTGTGCTAGGAGTTAGGGTTAGAACTCAGCCTGTGTTGTGCTAGGAGTTAGGGTTAGAACTCCAAAGCCTTTAGCAGCCTGTGTTGTGCTAGGAGTTAGGGTTAGAACTCCAAAGCCTTTAGCAGCCTGTGTTGTGCTAGGAGTTAGGGTTAGAACTCCTTTAGCAGCCTGTGTTGTGCTAGGAGTTAGGGTTAGAACTCCTTTAGCAGCCTGTGTTGTGCTAGGAGCAGAGATTAAAATAGGGTGCATTCTGCATCCCATAACGCAGTTTATAGTTAAGGGACGCAATAAATCAACGACCTCTGCATCCACGGGATGCACTACTGTACTGTTTTTTATTCTAGTTTATTTTGCTAGCTTTAGTTATAATAATCATTTCTTCTTGTTTTCTACATGAATATAACCACATTATAACCATATAAAATGAAATGGGAGTTAAATGCTGCAATTTGTAAAAATGGCAAAATATGACTCCTAATGTCCTTGAAGTGAGACTCGTAAAATGTCCCTGGGACTCATCTGAAAGACCATCCCTGCATCCCGGGACTCATTACATTGAAAACCTATTTACGTCACTGTAGGAGTTAGGGTTAGAACTCCTTTAGCAGCCTGTGTTGTGCTAGGAGTTAGGGTTAGAACTAGGAGTTAGGGTTAGAACTCCAATAGTTTGTCTTAACCCTGTTCTCTTCACTCTGCAGCTGCTGCAGTAACCTGTCAATACACATGAGTGTCTGTGGCACTGTGCACTCACTGGCGGCTTCCAGGTGGAGACAGGCTATTTGTACAGCCAGTGGCTAGGTTAATCCCTAATGATACAGAGGCCCTTTCATTTTGCACGGCTCCCTCCTTTAAGCACCTGCCTATTTCTGTCATGGTCATTGTCATTATCAGTGCAGTATTATTTTAGGTCTAGAGCATGAGACGTCTGTTCAGAAATCACTAAAGTACTTGATGATTGTTTTTATCTTTGGATATGTTGAGAAGATGTGTATGTATGAGTGTTTGTCTGGTGTGTGTCACAAACTCAAGCTGGTTATTATACACTAGTTAGTACTTTGCAACTTCAGTGCATCATCTCAGAAACCAAATGCCAGGACACGTAAAACTTGTGCTGTTGTTTGATGGACTTAAGTGTGTGATCAATCTCATTCGCTGCACACAACAGAATCTTTGGAGAAACAATGCAAAACATGTCATTGATACTGCATGACCTATCTGTTGTAGTCATAGCCCAAAACATACAGTACTAAGTTACTACTCAACTATGTTGTTAGAGCATAGAGCACAAACCAGCTTCATCATCTTATAGCACCCCTCGCTGGACGGACAGCATGTCGCGCTTTTATAATGCAACAACAAACAAAGAGGTTGTGTTCTGGTAAAAGTATGATTCAGGGTCAGGCCTGAGAGTAGTAGTAGTAATTGTTAAGTAGATCTAGCCTCAGTCAACTCAAAACCTCTGTTTGCCAATTTAGTTTTTATTACATTCTTGACATTTAATAAAGTGCAGCAGCAACTAGAAAAAGTGCCCTTCTGGGCACAGGTCTCCACCAGGAGGATAGGAGTGTGTGTGTGATGTTTGGCAAAATGTTTAGGAGCAATATAAACGTGTGTTTTACATATGTCGACCTCCTGGTGGCGCTATAAAGAGCAGATGTGAAAAATTCCAGGCAAAGGTTTTTCCTTGGTCACTAGGGAGTTTGCATACAAAGTTATCCACAAATCCGTGCAGTTAGAGGTAAAAACACTTTTCGGCCAGTTATAGCGCCACCATGAGGCTGAGTTGAAAATGTTCATGTGGCATTTCTTCCTCGGCCTAGTGGGAATGTGCGTGCACAATTTCACGGAAATCACACGATGTGTTCATGATTTGCAGCATTTTGTTTGAAACTGAGCACTCCTGCGAACTTTGGAAGCCAATCTTAGCCAATCAGGATGGAGTCTGAGAAATCTGAAAGACCCGTTTCGTTGAATGGCTCTAGAGAGACTGTGTACCAATTTGCGTGATGTTTGGACAAAATCTGTAGGTGTACTGTCCAAAAACTTGTTTTGCACAAAGCGGCCTCCTGGTGGCGGCGTGGCGCTATAACAGGCCGTTCTGGAAATTTTGGGGCAGAGGTTCATCGTTGGCATCCAGGGAGTGTGTGTGCAAAATGTGGCATCGACCGGGTTAACGGTGCCGGAGATTAGCTGATCACAGACGGACGGACGGACGGACGGGCGGACGGACGGAGTGCAAAACATACTCTCTCCCCATGCCTTCGGCCTGGTGGAGACAATTATGGTTAGATAGATCAAGTCGTATCAGAGTTATGTATAACTAAACAAGGCTTTGCCACGCCAAGGTGGAGCTGTGAAATAGCTGCCCAGTGCCCACCACCGCAGCGGTTGTAGGTTCAAATCCACTGTGGTGATTGCTATATTGCTGCATATTTGATGCTATATTTCCTCGTTTTGCTGGGGACCCCCTAGAACCCCTGTCAAGTTTAGTTTAGTTTAGTTTATTAAGGATCCCCATTAGTCTACAGTCTACACCGTAGTGGAGACTATTCTTCCTGGGGTCCAGAAGTATATCCCTGGGGGTCTCCGGACCATGCGTTCCTGTTAAGCATCACTAAGGTGGAGCTTCCCTTCATTCATGTAATGTAGTTGAAACACGCCTAAGTTCAGATATCTCAGTTTGGAGCTCTATTGTATTTGTAACTGAAAGATGCAGGTTTTCTTCATTGTTATTATTCTTTTATCAAATTCACTCAAGAAAGATCACTAAATTAAGCTGTTCTTTGAAAACCCCTTTATCAAACAAACAACGCTTGCATCGATTACTGCAGACGTTAGAAATCTTGTGTTAACGTCAGACACATCAACAAAAATGCATCTCGAGGCTCATAAATGTGTGTCCCAGAGGGACTCTGCTTACCACCGGCGTACAACTTGTGTGCAGAGCTTTAACTAGGCTGACTACACTGTCACTAGTCTCCTCTCTCATCAAGTCACCCCCTAATCAATGTATACATATTATGTTTTTGGGTTTTTTGCCCCTTTTAAGTAACGTAATGAATGTAAAAGTTAAAATGATTCAGCTGAAAAACATTGCTTTAACCAAACCACGTCTAGGTACTGTAGGTAGACTACTGTATGCACCTGCCTCTATCTAGTGTATTATTAGTTAGCCTATTAACACCCTAATTGCCCAGGACGAAGTTCACCGTCCTTTCTATTAGTAAGTAACACCCAGCGCCCAGGATGACGTTTTATCCAAAAGACGAAGTTAATTGATATGAAAACCGATTGCATCGCTCCACAGCCTAGGAGCGCCTGTTGCGCAATCCTCGATGTTGCACAACAGTGGGACGTCATCGAAAATGTTCCCCCCCTGTTTAGCCGCTGACAACGGAAATCTTAAAACGTTAATAACTCGCTATCTAAATAATCCCGTCCAATTCTAAGAAAAGATCCTGTGTTAGACGCCCCCCCTGCTGTCCAGTCGCTAGTCGTGTTAGATTTAATCATGCCTCCCGTTGTTGTCCGGGACAACGGGAGGTCCGTCGGTAAAAGTGCTCCGTTGCTATAAATCGCTTGGGCGCTATGAATTAATGGATTAAATAAAAAATAATAGTTGGCGGTTGGCTGTCATTTTTTGGGCTGAGTCGGTAGGGAATTTATTATTTTATTTTATTTTTTCGCGGGAAGGATGGGTAGCAAGGATTCTTTTTTCTTTTTTCTTTTTTTTTAGATTTCTTTCAAATTGCGGCGCAGAGTCCGACCGAGATCCGATTATTTCCGACATTCCGAGAGACCCGACCCAGCCAGGCAGACATACATGTGGACTATATAGAAATAATATAACGTATTGACCAATTACCATTTTATGATTAAAGCGCGAGAGAGAGCGAAAGAGAGAGAGAGACACAGACAGACAGAGAGAGAGCCTCTCTCTGAGAGGTTCCCTGCAGGCTGCGCGCTGCAGTAGAGGGTGAGAAAGAAAAAAAAAAGTCTCGTCTCTTCTCGTCTCCTCAGCGTGCGTGCATTTAAAATTAACTAAACGGATCATTTGTTTTTTACACACAATCATCAGAGTTTTAGCAGAAGCAGATGCATCATGCATGTACTGGTCTTGGCTGAATGGAATATTAAGGCGCGACACTCAATGCACTTATAAACATTTTCTCTCTTCTTTATCCACGTGTGAGGAATGGGATACACAGGAGAGTTGTCATGGTTGCTTAACTTGCTTTAAACCTTCTATTAATTTGATTAGTTTGCTTTCACCTCGTTGAGGTCAACACTGTTGTCGGGATCCGTATATAAAGTATAATTGCACGCCGGTGTTTTCATTCAAATCAGCACAAGACAAACCAGTACACAGTAACGTCAACTGAACTTACAGTCAGCAGATGGGATCCACCCGTCGTGCTCTCCGGGATGGAGAAGCCGACTTTTCTCTCTCGTAGTAAGTCGAGTCGTTAAACAACTCCTTCTTTTTGTTCTGGGCTACTTTGGCTTTGGGCAGGTGTACGTTTTGTTGGGCTGCATATATATCCATATGTAAAGGCCTTTTTGGTCTGACTCGGTCGGATTCAGACTTTTATTTTTTATTTTTATTTTATTTTCACCAAATGCCAATAAAATCACCTCGGTCGTGCATATTTAATAGAGTCGGTCGGCAACCGGAGACCAAAGTATTCTTTTTTTAGGCCTAAAGGAAGTTGGCTTATTTCCAGTGCTTTTCCTACTGATTGTATTTAGAGTTCTATGGATTGGATCTCGGGAGTACTGAATTTGTGCAGATGTATTTTTAAATCCTATGATTAGGATTTTATTTCTTTATTTTAAGAAAATCTGAGACATTTATGTCTCACAGTAGTTCAGTATCATCCATTGACGGATGCTGGATAGCATTGAAAGCCATTGTCGTGATTGTTAACAAGATGTTTAAATACAATACTTTGTTTTGCAGATGAGATAATCATATTATTAGTTTATTAGTGTTTTTCCAAATGATATTTGTCTTCCAGCGCTAATGCACTGGGTATCACAAATCATACCATGCTCCAATATTATGCAAGCCAAATACTGTAATAAAATTTCTTCAGCTCACACACAGTGGATCAGAGCAGATCTGAGAGTAGATTTGAAGACTGCATGCTTGCAGCACAGACCAGACCTGTGATGGTGCAGACTGTTCTCTCTTTTTGATTGAAGGGCTAGGCTGGGCCAAAGTAATGCAATTGCAGCCCCTGGGCGGTCATAAGATGTAGCCTAACATCAGTGGGCTCCTCTAATGATACAGAGGATCAGCTTGCTTTGTGCAGCCTACGTTCTCATTCTACTGCATTTCTTTGATCTGGCCCTCCACCAACCTCTCTAAACCGCCACCAGACAGAAGGGTGCAGCTCTAAGCGTGTTTACCAGTTCTTGTTTTACATTGGATTCTGCACCAGATTGCAGATTGGTACCCAGTCCTTTCTTCTCATTTGTATTCCTTTTATTTCTTATTTCTGTTATTTAACCTTCCTCTGCATAAGCGAGGCCATGGTGGGGGGGTCTAGGAGTATGTAATAATCCAGCAGGTGGCTTCCTGTCTGGCTCCACTTGATTGTAGTGGAACCATCCTATCCCAGTGCCTGGTCTGCTCCCTCCACATGCAGCAAGAAACTGTAGCATTCATTTTCTACCAGCAGCACCTGCATCCTCTGTTTTGGCATCAAATCACAAACCCCTGCTGGCTGTCATCAATTCTTGTTCACTTAAATATCTGAGGTTTGTGTTTTACATGCAGTATCATTCTCTGACAAGCTGGGACTAGACTCCTACCTTAAGTCGAGGTGGCACTGGTTCAGCTTAGTCTGGCTGGCTTCCTAGGGGAAGAATGTGGCCAATACATATTTTTCTCCTACAAAGAAACGTTGTCCTGTATTGGAACTCTTTTGTGCTCTTATGATATTGACACCACAGAGAGAGCGACACACACACACACACACACACACACACACACACACACACACACACACACACACACACACACACACACACACACACACACACACACACACACACACACACACACACACACACACACACAGAGAGACAGAGAAGAATGAGAGGAGGTAGGCTACAGTAAGCCTGAGTCACAGGAGCTGGAAAGCTAAGAGGTGGGGGAAGGGAGGACGTAGAGGGAAGAAGGATGCACACAGAATTAGGCACTGTACTCTAGCGCAGAATAGGATTTCTATGGTCAGGTAATATTGTGCATGTACATACAAATACAAACACAATTTTGCAGGTGAAGTGCATTAGCAAAAAAACTGATGCAGAAATCAGAGTCCTGCAACGGGTTGGTTATCCGCGGATAGTAGGATACCCCGCGGATACCCGAGATTGACGGGTGAAAACGGTTGAGAAATTCTACTTTCATAAGTTAATGTGTGCGGAACACTACGAAACACGGGTGGGTAACATTTTACCGGGATGCAGTGCAGTGCACTGCAGGATGTTATAAACAGCAACTGGGTGCTTCTCAACAGCGGAGACGAGTTAAGTCCGCCATGTCACATCACTGACCTTCATAATAGCGTTCTTTCTGCTGCTGTGCTGCTTCCGTGTTGCATAGCAGTGACATCACGGCCGAATCCTTGCTTCCTTATCGTAGCATTTCACGTGTTAGTGTTTATCACTACGAGCTGCCTGTAGCCTATTTCCGTCACCTCGCGCTAATGAAACACCAAGGGATTATATGCCAACATTCAAGTGCAAGATGTAAGCTAACCCAGGTAAAGTAATGCGTCACACTGAAAGTTTAACTAAAGTTCGAACGTAATTTCTGATACAGACAGCCTTGGATCAGGCTAATCTTTTTTTTTTTTATCAACGGGTAACGGGGGGGGGGGGGGGGGGGGGGTGTCTGGTTTTGATTTTTATATACAGTAATCACGGGTAACAGGGCGATCCACGGAACTGATGGTTGACGAGCGGGGCGGCTGCAGGTTTCCAAAATTGGACTCGTGCAGGACTCTGGCAGCAATTGAGAAGCTACTGATGTGCTGTCCGCCCACTATGCCATCTGAACATTGAATTTCCTTCAGTCTTAAATAAACTGATGCCTCTCTACCTCGAAAATAAACCTCTCCTTGAGACAAATATTTTAGAGTTGAGAGACGTCACAAGGTTAGGATGCCGAATACAAATGTTTTATCACTTGCATCGCTGTATGTCAGGAATGGATTGTGCAGCTGGTGCATGTTTGCCTGTTGGAGATGGAAATAGAGACAGAAAACAAGGGCACTTTTTTAGTTTGATGAATTGATAAAGTAAACTATAGGATAGTTGCAGCTCTACAGTGTTGATTTGTGTGGAGCTCTATGCTCATCAGTTTTTACGTCTGGAGTGGAGACTCCCGCCCAGAACAGGCTTCATACACACCCCCTGCAGGAGACTTGGCTCAGATCTTTTTTTGCTTGGCTTTTTTTTTGCTTTATTTGTTCCATTTTACCACCTGTATCCTGGTTGTTTGCTTTTGACTAAGCTAAACTGGAGGACAGCAGGTGTTTGTATTCACTGTGGGTGAGGTAGTATTTGTTTGTGTCTGTGTTTGTGAGAGTGCCAGAGCTGGTTTGCATGTGTGCTGCTTGCCTTTGTGGGGATGTTTTAGTAGCAACTAAGCATGCCTTCAAATTCAATCTATCTGAATATCTGTAATATATCTCTCTCTATGACTCTCATCTGATGTGTTACACTGGAATAGAGGTAATAGAGCATAGCATATTCAAATAGCAAGCCATCACCAAGTAGCATCTCCATTTAAAATAAGAAGTGGGTCTAATAAATACAAATAGCCTATTTTCTTTTCATCTTCAGTAACAGTAAAACACATTCCCTAGTCCTAACGAAAAAGGTCAGTGGAGGTACA